>NC_054373.1:183715888-184015888 GCF_017654675.1 Xenopus laevis
GAGAACAACGAATATTAAATAGCATTATAACTTCAGAAATATTGGGCCACTCTAATAGTGATCATTGACTGAATTCTAGTCCTCAAGTATATTTTGAGAAACTAGACACATAACGTAACCTTCCGTTGATCTCTGAAGAATATATAATCATGTAACCATAACATGTTTGAAAAATGGCCACACCATCGGACTACTACGCCACACTCGCCCATACTTCATGTAGAAACGCAATGTAGTAGGTACCGAAGAAGTTATTTCTCACCACATCAAAATTCTATATTTATGACCTACATCTCAGTAATCCAAAAGAAATACATCAAAATAACCATTATTCCATCAGTTAATGAAACTTCACGATTTAAGCCCAACTCGAGCCGATACACGGAAAATATTAAGACTTCCCCCAATATGCCCATTGAACCTCTCATCGGGATATGATCAACCACACATTCGTTTTACCCACCCCCCCCATACAAACGTAAACCCTCTATCACTTCTGTTCTACCCTATTCTTCCTCTCTAGAACAAGTAATCCTGGGTACAAAAACCCCCTTTCTATCGACTTCTTTTATTCAGATACCCAACAATGTAGTGTTTTTTTTCATCATTGAACCAATCGATAAAAGAGTTGATATTTGTACAGATTTGGTATTTATGTTCTCTGCATCAGTAATAATCTTATGATCCTTTCTATACTTCTGATCATGCGATATGTATATCGTTTAATGTGAATAAGAGAACAATCGGTCGTGAATGGCAACATCCAACGAGGGCGACACTTTACTAAGGGTCTGACCCAGTCATCGCGCTAATTGCGCCCAACACGCACCACCACACTCGCACCTCAGTAAATTCACCCAGCTACGTGATGTCCATTTTGCATCATCACTGGCGTAAATCATCCGCCGACGACCGATCAAGACTCTGGCTTTTGCAACTTCGCCCTCTAACGCCCAGTTGGGGATTCTTGGTTAGTGTACTACCGCAACAATTCACTAAACGTCCTTCATCCGCAATATATCTGCAAGTTAAAACTCCTTATGCGCCAGACTTTGCCTTCCCACCTCCAGACCAGGCATAAGTGCAATTAGAGAGTAGATAGGGACTTTCCTCAAAAAATAGTTTGAAAACATTTTCTAAGTCCCAAAAAATTGCTGCCGTTTTTTTCTATTTAAGGCGTGATAAAGTTTGAATTTTTGGGGGGTACCCTCATCCCCCTACATTTACTAACATTCTGGCAAACTAAAACTATTACAAAATGGGCACATGTGTAGGGCTTATAACAACTTCTATATTCATTTTATGAATGGTTCCTGGCTTGTAGAAGTTGTAATGTTATTTGCTTGCAAGCATATACGTGCCCCCATTGTACTTTAACTGCCAACCGATCATATGCTAATAGCCAACACTAGCGCAAATTCAAACTTGCTGAGCGTAATTTTTTGTCGTAATTTTCAAGCTCATTCCTGTGGTTTATCTTCATTAAATAAGCAGTTTCCCAGGCAAATCTACACCGGGCGAAGGTGTGTGATGTGCGCAAAGCTGGAGCTGGCGAATTAACAAGTTGCTCTGCTGCAATTGCACATGATCATAACTACAGGTACAACTGAGCTTTCATTAGAGCCCTGTGTATTGGAATTGTGTTATGAACAGGGCTACAGAGTAATGTGTGTGATTGGTGATTTGGATAGGGGCAGTTGGGAACCAAAAATAGTTTTAAATGGATTAATATTATAACATGAAGCTCAAACTGAGCACCTTCCTCCGGCTCCCTCCTCATTTCCCAGATTCCTCTTCCTCTGAGGCTTCCTGGCTGGTATGTTGGTGCCAGATGATTCTGGTAAATAGAAACGAGATTAGTGAAACATCTATCACGAGGTGACGAGATTAAATAAGCCTCACTCATTCAAAACAAAATATCTATCATGTGCATTTAGCTTCCAGCTAAGTGAGCTCCTAGAGACAATTGCGTGTTTTTGAGCTGTCGTTTCCCTGATGCTCCAGTTTATGTGTTCAGCCGCAGGGGAGCGCAGAGTAGAGTGCAACGTGAGATTCTTTTCAATGGGGCTGTACTCACACAGACACATGTAAGTGAGGAGTAGCCTAAGTTAAAGGACATCTTCAGATGTTGGCCTCATTTTCCTGCATTATTTCCCAGTGCTTACATGTGTAGGTGGTAAGAGACAGCCCTATTGAAAAGAATTCAGTGCATCTACTCCCGGCCGCTCCCCTGAGTCTGAAACACATGAATCTGGAACTCAGGTGGAAGCGCAGCCAAAAAATGCTCACCCTGTAAGAGTTCCTTAAAGAAGTGTTTTGAATTTATGGGAACTAGGAAGACCTAATAGATTAGATTTGTAGTGATATTTGATTGAATAGGGCCTGAGTTGGGACCAAAATAAGTTACTGGATAACGTTTAATAAAGGGTGAGTCAAACCTGAGCACTTTCCTCTGTGGCTCCTCCTCAATTTCCCAGATTCCTTTCCTCTGGGCTTCCTGGCTCTTCTCGTGCCAGGATGGAATTCCTGGTAAATAAAACCAATAGCCTGACAACATCTATCGTGAAATGATGTTAAAGTTATCATTAAAGATCCCAATTATTTATCACATGGCATTTTAGCCCCCTAAAGATAGTTAAATTCTGGAGATTTATGGGGAACAGGACCTAAGAGAATGTTTGTGCAATGATCTTTGATTGATAGGGGCCTGAGTTGAGGCCAAAATAAGTTTAAATGCGTTTTAAAGCCCTTATCCTAAGAATGCATTAGTCACTCCTTAGTTGAGCTCCACCTGGCGTTAGTATTGCTCAGCTCCTCTACTAGTGGTCTATTGGTCTCCACTATTGACTCCTGGTAAAATAGAGAGAGAGAGAGACAGGGGCGATCATGGTCCCTCCGCTGCCTGATGCAGCTGAAGTGCTGCCGCCCCCTCACCAGAAATTCATCTCTTAATGAACCAGGAAGAAGCATTTTTGCTGCCCCTGGTACCTAGTGGGGCACTGCTGGCCTTGAGGCGAACAGCCTTAAAACTGGGCCTCATTGGTGGAAGCTCCCTGGAGATTAGACCACTCGTGTACCATCTAGTGAGGTGTTACAAGTATTATTAACAACTAAGATGCTCCGAGTCCAGGATTTGGGACTTCGGCCAAGGATTTGGCCTTTCTTCAGCATGATTCGGATTGGGAAACTGAATCCTTATGCTCGGCGTAACCCGAATTCCAAACTTCCTAATTTTGCATATGTAAAGTATAAGGGCATGGCATTGGAAGATATTGCACTTTTTGTCACAAAACACAGAAGTAAAATATTTTTCCCCTATTCATACCTAATTTGCTTATCCAAATTGGGATATTTTTCGCACAGGATTCGGGGGTTTTACCGAATCCAAAATAGTGAATTCAGTGCATCCCTATTAAAAACATGTTTTATCACATCTATTCAGCTCCCTGGGGAAACTACTAATATTAATATTTTATTGGTTTTGTGAGATCAACTCAGCTGAGTAGAGAATATGATGAAATCCATCTCATTTCTTCCATTATAGTTTTTTACTATTTGATTATTTTCTGCTTACCTGACAGTGGAGGAAGTTGATGGATTGGGTTGGTGATTGGGGGGAGTTGATGGAATTCTCCCCCTCGTGCTCAATCATTTGTTCTTCCTGTTTAACACAGAAAAAAAGATCAGGAAAAAATATTTGTTATTTTTCTCATAATTCCAGCACAATTGTGGCTGCACTCCAAGGGGGACATTTACTAAAGGTGAAGTGGCTAATGCTGCGTAAATTCACCAGTGTGATGTCATTTTGGCACTTCACTGGCGTAATTTCGGCAGAGAGATAGACTCTGGTGCAACTTCGGCCTCTAACGCCAGGTGAATTTTTGGTAGTGTTACTACTAAAGTTTTTGATATTACTGAACGTTAACTCTATCGCCAGACTTGCCTTCCCACCTCAGACCAGGCAAAGTGCAATAGAGTAGATAGGACTTCCTCAAAAATTAGTTGGAAATTCCGAAAAAAAGTCTCAAAAATGATGGCATTTTTTCTTTTTTAAAGAGTGAAAGACTGAATAAGATCAAATTTTTTTGGGGTACCCTCATTCCCCCTACATTTACTAACATATGGCACCTAAACTATACAGTGGGCACATGTGTAGGGCAATATAACAACTTTATATAATTTTATTAAGGTTCCCTGGCCTTGTGTAGTGTAATGTATTTGCTGCAGCATATACGCCCATTGTACTTTAACTGCACACCGTATGCTAATTAGCCAACATTAGCGCAAATTCAAACTGCTGAGCGTAATTTTGCTGGGGTCATTTTTACAGCGGTCGTTACCCTGTGCGCAACTTTGGATCTTCATGAATTAGCAGTTTCCAGGCAAATCTATACCTGGCGAAGTGTTTTGATGTGCGCAAAGCCGGAGCTGGCGAATATTCACCGGTTAGTGAATTTGCCCCCAAGTTGCATCTGCTGCAATTGCACATGATCATAACTACAGGTACAACTGAGCTTCATTTAGAGCCCCTGTGTATTTGGAATTTAGTTTCAGAGGATCAGGGGCCTACAGAGTAATTTGTGTGATTTTATTGAATAGGGGCCTGAGTTGGGACCAAAATAAGTTTAAATGGATTAAAGTTATAAATGAGCTCAAACCTGAGAACTTTCCTCCGGCTCCTCCTCATTTCCCAGATCCTCTTCCTCTGGGCTTTCCTGGCTGGTGTTGGTGCCAGATGATTCCTGGTAAATAGAAACAATTAGTGAGGCATCTATCAAGGTGAAGTGATTAAAAGTATCATTAAAGATATTTATTATCAGAAGCATTTGGCTCCACTAAAGAAGTTGTTTGGAATTTATGGGGGAAGTTATGGCTGATGATATTGCCAGGCTCCACTATTGACTCCTGGTAAATAGAGAGACACCACTTGTGTAACATCCAGGTGAGGTGCTTACAAGTATTATTAAAAACTAAGGATGCGCCGAATCCAGGATTTGGTTCGGGATTCGGCCAGGATTTGGCTTTTTACAGCATGATTTGGATTTGGCCGAATCCTTATGCTCGGCGGAACCGAATCAAAATCCTAATTTGCATATGCAAATTACAGTCAGGGAGGGAAATATCATGACTTTTTGTCACAAAACAAGGAAGTAAATTTGTTCCCCTTTTCATACCTAATTTGCATATCCAAATTAGGATACAGTTCTCTGCAGAGTTTTTCGCACAGAATTCGGGGGTTCTACCGAATCCAAAATGGTGAATTCAGTGCATCCCTATTAAAAACATGTTTTATCACATCTATTCAGCTCCCTGGGGAAACTACTAATATTAATATTTTATTGGTTTTGTGAGATCAACTCAGCTGAGTAGAGAATATGATGAAATCCATCTCATTTCTTCCATTATAGTTTTTTACTATTTGATTATTTTCTGCTTACCTGACAGTGGAGGAAGTTGATGGATTGGGTTGGTGATTGGGGGGAGTTGATGGAATTCTCCCCCTCATGCTCAATCACTTGTTCTTCCTGTTTAACACAGAAAATAAAGATCAGGAAAAGATATTTGTTATTTTTCTCATAATTCCAGCACAATTGTGGCTGCACTCCAAGGGGGACATTTACTAAAGAGTGAAGTGGCTAATGCTGCGTAAATTCACCAGTGTGATGATATTTTGACACTTTATATAATTTTATTAAGGTTCCCTGTCCTTGTGTAGTGTAATGTATTTGCTGCAGCATATACGCCCATTGTACTTTAACTGCACACCGTATGCTCATTAGCCAACATTAGCGCAAATTGAAACTGATGAACGTAATTTTGCTGGGGTCATTTTTACAGCGGTCGTTACACTGTGCGCAACTTCAGATCTTCATAAATTAGCAGTTTCCAGGCAAATCTACACCTGGCGAAGTGTTGTGATGTGCGCAAAGCCAGAGCTGGCGAATTTTCACCGGTTACTGAATTTGCCCCCAAGTTGCATCTGCTGCAATTGCACATGATCATAACTACAGGTACAACTGAGCTTCATTTAGAGCCCCTGTGTATTTGGAATTTAGTTATGGGGGAACAGGGGCCTATAGAGGAGTTTGTGTGATTTGATTGAATAGGGGCCTGTGTTTGGACCAAAATAAGTTTAAATGGATTAAAGTTATAAATGAGCTCAAACCTGAGCACTTTCCTCCGGCTCCTCCTCTTTTCCCAGATCCTCTTCCTCTGGGCTTTCCTGGCTGGTGTTGGTGCCAGATGATTCCTGGTAAATAGAAACAATTAGTGAGGCATCTATCAAGGTGAAGTGATTAAAAGTATCATTAAAGACAAATATTATCATGTGCATTTAGCTCCTCTAAGGGCTCTTAGAGACAAGCGTTTTTAGCTGCGCTTCCCTGTGCTCCAGTTTCATGTGTTCCACGCCGCAGGGGAGCCGGCCAGGAGTAGATGCACTGAATTCTTTTCAATGGGGCTGGTACTCACACTGACACATGTGTGGGAGGAGAGCAGGTTGGGACATAGGCGCATTGTTGAACTCTTTTTCACTGAGTTGGCAACTTACATGTGGTCTGTGTGAGTACAGCCCCATTGAGAAAAGAATTCACTATAATCTCTCCTGCGCTCCCCTGATGAGCCTGAAAAAACGACACACGGAACTCAGGGAAGTGGCAGCCAAAAAATGCTCATCCGTAAGTGGCCTAAAGAAGTTGTTTGGAATTATGGGGGAAAAGGGGCCTATGGTGTAGTTTGTGTGATTTGATTGGATAGGGCCTGAGTTGGGACTAAAATAAGTTTAAAATGGATTAATATTATAAATGAGCTCAAACCTGAAGCATTTTCCTCCGGCTCCTCCTCATTTCCCAGATCCTCTTCCTCTGGGCTTTCCTGGCTGGTGTTGGTGCCAGATGATTCCTGGTAAATAGAAACAATTAGTGAAGGCATACTATCAAGGTGACGTGATAAAAAGAATCATTAAAGACCAATTATTAAACACATGCATTTAGCTCCCCTAAGCAGGGCTGGAATTTACATAGTGGGCGCCCCTAGGCCCACTGCCGTTCGTCACCCCTGTCCCCTCCCCTTTATTTGTGCAAATTTCATAATCAATGGGGACTGGCGCATAGAAAAATTAAAAAAATGATCTCCAGCGCAATTCCCAGTGATTTTGAACCAATGTGGGTGTGGTTGGGCAGCATGCTGCCCCCTAAAATCCTGCTGCCCCCTAAAATCCTGCTGCCCTAGGCCTGGGCCTAGGTGGCATTTCCACAAATCTGGGCCTGAGGATTCAAACGATTCAGATCTTGCATTCTATGGCCAGCTTTAGGCTGGGGGAGTAGGGAGGGGGGTCTATGTAGGGTAGGGTTTTTTTAAGTTTAGGGTTGAATTCTCCATTAACTTGTGCAATGACGCACATTACATGTGGGCTGCTTTGATTTATATGCCAGGGCTGCTTTTTACGGCCAGTTCGGCAGTGGCAGGGGCAAAGTCAGATGTGTACTTGTGAAATGGAATAAAGTGACTTAGTGCAGCTACAGCATATGTAGCAGTGGTGGGTGGCAAACTGCAAGTACAGGCTCCTGTGGGCAAGTAACGCTGGTCCTGACAGAACACTACAGAATACTGACAGAATACTAACACTCTCTGTGTATTAGGGAGGGAATCTGCATCCTGTCTCCCCGCCCACCCTTCCTGATGCACCGCCCACAAAGTTCTCAATTGGATATGCTGCGCGGGCACTGGATAATTGGCAGATTACATCACCAATGGACGGGCCGGGAGGGGGGAGTCTGACCATCAAGCCAACTAACGTGTAAGTTTTTCTCTATGTGGCTTCACTGCAGACAGTTTGTGTGCGCGTGCACATTCCATAGAGGGAACATTTGAAATGTTTTTTAGGAGTTTGTGTCTGGTGTCCTACGAATTTTAGTAGCCGATTTCACCCTTAGACCAATGTGACAAGTGGGTGTATGTTAGTGTGAGTGAGTGAGGGGGGGATCCCTGTAAGCAGCCAATCAGCGCCTCCCCCTAGTTGATTCTAAATTAAAGGCAGAAGCGCAGCGCTGTCAGACCAGTCAGGGAAACCCCAGAACGAGGAGGGAGATTGGCCGGAGAGTATCGATTCGATTGCTTAGGGATTGCACTGAATTAGCGCCTCTACAGACATGACAACCAACAACGGCCTATAGAAAACGGGCAACCGGATAAGAAGCCCAGGGCGGCGCATCCTCATCCTCTTGGTTTCGGAACACTAGCCGATCGTCGCTAGTGTTCCGACATAAAACTGCTTGTGCGGCTGGGCGGCATGCCGCCCCTTAATTGATGCCGCCCTAGGCCCGGGCCTATGCGTCCTTGCCGCAAATCTGGGCCTGCCCCTATGGGCTCTTAGAGACGAGCGTTTTTAGCTGCACTTCCCTGTGCTCCAGTTTCATGTGTTCAGCCTCAGGGGAGCGCAGGAGTAGATGCACTGAATTCTTTTCAATGGGGCTGTACTCACACAGACACATGTAAGCGAGGAGAGCAGGTTGGGACACAGCATGTTGTATTTTTCCTGCGTTTGGCACGTACATGTGTCTGTGTGAGTACAGCCCCATTGAAAAGAATTCAGTGCATCTACTCCTGCGCTCCCCTGAGGCTGAACACATGAAACTGGAACTCAGGGAAGTGCAGCCAAAAATGCTCATCTGTAAGAGCCTAAAGAAAGTTGTTTGGAATTTATGGGGAACAGGGGCCTACAGAGTCGTTTGTGTGATTTGATTGGATGAGGGGCCTGAGTTGGGGCATTTCAGTTTAAAAGTATAATTAAGGACATTTATTATCACATGAATTAACTTCCCTAAGGGCTCTTAGAGATGAGCATTTTTAGCTGCGCTTCCCCTGCATTCTGGTTTCATGCTTTCAGCTGCAGGGGAGCGCAGGAGTAGATGCACTGAATTCTTTTCACTGGGGCTGTACTCACACAGACACATGTAAGTGAGGAGCGCATGTTGGGACACAGCATGTTGCATTTTTCCTGCATTCTGTGCTTACATGTGTCTGTGAAGTGCAGCTAAAACACTCATCTGTAAGAGCCCTAAAGAAGTTGTTTGGAATTATGGGGGAAAAGGGGCCTAATGGTGTAGTTTGTGTGATTTGATTGGATAGGTGCCTGAGTTGGGACCAAAATAAGTTTAAATGGATTAATATTATAAATGAGCTCAAACCCTGAGCACTTTCTCCGGCTCCTCCTCCTCATTTCCCAGATCCTCTTCCTCTGGGGCTTTCCTGGCAGTTGTTGGTGCCAAATGATTCCTGGTAAATAGAAACAATTAGTGAGGCATCTATCAAGGTGACGTGATTAAAAGTATCATTAAAGATATTTATTATCAGAAGCATTTGGCTCCACTAAAGAAGTTGTTTGGAATTTATGTGGGAAGTTATGGCTGATGATATCGTCAGGCTCCACTATTGACTCCTGGTAAATAGAGAGACACCACTTGTGTAACATCCAGGTGAGGTGCTTAACGATATCAATAAAAACATGTATTTTCACATCAGCACCTTAGGGAGGCTGCTAAAATGAATTTCTTTAACAAACTAAAAAATTTACATGAGGGTGAACCGCCCTTTTAAGAGAGAAAATATTGGTTTGTGAGATCAACTCAGCCGAGTAGAGAATATGATGAAATCCATCTCATTTCTTCCATTATAGTTTTTTACTCTTTGATTATTTTCTGCTTACCTGACAGTGGAGGAAGTTGATGGATTGGGTTGGTGGTTGGGGGGAGTTGATGGAATTCTCCCCCTCGTGCTCAATCACTTGTTCTTCCTGTTTAACACAGAAATAAAGATCAGGAAACAAATATTTACTATTTTCATAATTCCAGCACAATTGTGGCTGCACTCCAAGTTGCATCTGCTGCAATTGCACATGATCATAACTAAGGGCACAATTGTGCTTCATTTAGAGCCCCTGTGTATTTGGAATTTAGTTATGGGGGAACAGGGGCCTACAGAGGAGTTTGTGTGATTTGATTGGATAGGGGCCTGTGTTGGGGCCAAAATAAGTTTAAATGGATTAAAAGATATAAATGAGCTCAAACCTGAGCACTTTCCTCCGGCTCCTCCTCATTTCCCCAGATCCTCTTCCTCTGGGCTTTCCTGGCTGGTGTTGGTGCCAGTTTGTTCTTCTTGCACTGGTTCCTCCTGAGTAAGAAAGATAAAGTTAGTCATTGGATAAACTAACTAGAAGACAAATGTGCCTTTTATAAAGTCAGTATATGAATCAGTTAATAGAGCTGCTCCAGCAGAATTCTGCACTGAAATCCATTTCTCAAAAGAGCAAACAGATTTTTTTATATTCAATTTGAAATCTGGATATCAGGCTAGACATTTTGTCAATTTCCCAGCTGCCCAAGTCATGTGACTTGCACTCTGATAAACTTCAATCACTCTTTACTGCTGTACTGCAAGTTGGAGTAATAACATCCCCTCCCTTCCCCCCCAGCAGCCAAACAAAAGAACAATGGGAAGGTAACCAGATAACAGCTCCCTAACACAAGATAACAGCTGCCTGGTAGATCTAAGAACAACACTCAATAGTAAAAACCCATGTCCCACTGAGACACATTCAGTTACATTGAGAAGGAAAAACAGCAGCCAGCCAGAAAGCATTTCTCTCCTAAAGTGCAGGCACAAGTCACATGACCAGGGGCAGCTGGGAAATTGACAAAATATCTAGCCCCATGTTAGATTTCCAAATTTAATATAAAAAATCTGTTTGCTCTTTTGAGAAATGGATTTCAGTGCAGAAGTCTGCTGGAGTAGCTCTATTAACTGATGTGTTTTGAAAAACATGTTTTCCGATAACAGTATCCCTTTAAAGGGGTGGTTCACCTTCAAACACTTTTTTCAATTAAGTTGTTTTTAGATTGTTCCCCAGAAATAAATACTTTTTTCAATTACTTTCCATTATTTATTTTTTACTGTTATTTTTATTTTTACTGTTTTTCCAAAATCTAAGTTTAAAGTTGAGCGTCACTGTCTCTGGTGTTGAGTCTGGCAGCTCAGTAATTCAGGTGCAGACGCTAAACTGTTACAATTTTACAACATTTCATTGATACATTTCTCAGCAGCATCTCTGGAGTATTAGCAACTATTGTATCAAGTCTAACAGCTGCCTGTAATGAAACTCAGAGATTCTGCTCAGCAGGGACAAAGCCAAGAAATGTATCAACTAAATGTATCCATTTAGAACAGCTTACAGGGTCGGCGACCCCCCCCCCAGGGCTGCTTCTGAAGGTGAAAACTGACACTTTACACTTCAATATTAGAAAAACCGTCACACAAAGAAAATAGAAAGTCATTGGAATAAGTCGTTATTTCTGGTAATCTATCTGAAAACAACTAATTGTTTAAAGATGAACCACCCCTTCAAAAAAAGGACTGTATGATACCAACTCCTTTACTGCTTACCAGGCAGAAGCTTTCTGTTGGCTCTTCTTCTTCTTGTGTCTGAGCCTGTTTAAGGAATAAAAAGGCATTAGTTTATAAAATTAAAGTCCTAGCACCCAAGGCAAGTTATCACTAAAGGTGAGTGCATGTTTAGTCTTTGGAAAAAGTGCTTTTGAGTAGATATAATTGATTTTGGATGGTAAGTTCTTTTGGACAGGCCCCTCTTTACCTCTTGTGTTGGGTATTGGTTGTATCTTTTCTTCTATGATTAAAGAATACACCAATATATTGTACAATGCTGCAGAATATGTTGTTTTATAAATACATGTTATTAATAGTAATAATAACTAGATGGTGTCGTTTCTGAAGAAACCACAAGATGTTGGCTTTGAAACACAAGAGGTGTTGGGGCCAGTCGCCCCTGGTGCATAGAGAGTACACAAAGTTGGTAGAATCTGTTTTAAAACTGTGAAAATTGAAGCAAATCAATCAAATTGTACCATTAAAATCAATCCAAAAACCTGATTGGCTGTTTTTGGCTCCACCCACTTTTAAAATTTGAATCCCAGTCCCCCTGTGACCGACTGTGCAAGTTTGATGTCCCTGCCATTTAACTGTGAAAGAATGGCAGCAACTTATATATTGACATTGATTAGCAATAGGTAACATTTGATTGGCTGTTTTAAGCTCCACCCAGTTTTCCGAATTTTAACCCCAGTCACCCAGTCATGGTCTGTACCAAGTTTGGGGCCTCTGGCTTTAAAACTGTGAGAATGGCAGTATTTGAAACTTTTACATTGAAGTCAATAGGTAAAATCTGATTGGCTGTTATTGACTCCGCCCACTTTTCCTAAATTTTGACCACAGTCACCCAGTGAGTAGTTGTGCTGAGTTTGGGACACTTGGCATTTACGCCGTAATAATAGCAGCAATTTGGCGTTTTTTATTAAGGTCAATGGCTGAAATCCGATTGGCTGTTGTTGCCCCGCCCCCTTTTTTTTCCTAATTCTGAACCAGAGTCACCAAGTGACTAACACTTTAAGGTTTCGGAATCATGACATTTAACATGTAAAAATGGCAGCAATTTTATGTTTTTCTATTGAAAATCAATGAATGACATTTGATTGGTTGTTGGTGGCTCCACCCACTTTTCCTAACTTTGAAGTGCAAACACCCAGTGAGCACATTTGTGATATTCGAGGTCCATGACATCAATTACGTGCAAATGGCAGCAATTTTCATTTTTCCCATTAAAATCATCAAAGAATTCTGATTGGTTGTTTTTGGCTCCACCCACTTTTCCAGATTTTGATCCCGGTCCTCCAGTGACCAACTGTGCCAAGTTTGAGGACCCTCCCATGAACAATCTAAGAGCGGCGACAGTTTTAACTTTTCCCATTGAAACAAATGGCTAATATTTGATTGGCTGTGGTAGACTCCGCCCACTTTTCAGAATTTTAACCCCAGTGACCCATGGTGCCAAGTTTAGGGTCTCTGGCTTTAACACTGTGGGAATGACAGTGTTTGACATTTTCTCATTGAAGTCAATAGGGAAAATCTGATTGGCTGTTTGTTGCTCTGCCCACTTTTTGGAGTCCCCAAAATGTGACAGAACTTTTCAGTTTGACCCCATGACTAAGTGACCCAAGTTTGGTGAGTGTAACTTTAATGCTGTACGAGTGGCAAAAGTTTCAAATTTTCCAATGAAAGTCTATGGGAAAAAATGGGGTCTTTGGGGGGCCGCCACAGGGCCACGGAGGGTGGGATCGCTTAACAGAGCACAAGCATTTTCAGAGCACAAGCTTCTTCAAAGCCAACATAATAATAAGGATAAATAAATCCAGGGTGTGTGCAGGGAGGCTAAGGGGCTACTCTATTCTTGCCAGGAGAGAAAAGGAGAAATAAAGGAGAAATGTGGCAGTTTGAGAAGAACCCGACCAAACCGTCAGTATCGTTTTTCTTTAGGATCAGTAGGAAGTGGAAATGTATCTGGTGCGGCTTTATCAAGTGTTTCTTAATGAAGCTGAATATAAATCTATAGGTAAGTAAATAACATGCTCTAAATAATGGCAAATTGTCTTATTTCTATTTCTCTTCTACAATTCTTCTCTGCTTACCACAACGATTTCATTCTGATCCAAAGATTCAGTTGATTTGATGGGTTTTTTCTGTTGAAGAATGAAAAAAAAGTTTGTATCACAAAAATGAATCTGCAAATAGGCAACAAGAATTCACTAGAGATATAAGGGGGTTATTTACTAAAACTCAAATGTATCTCGTATTTTTATTAAGCCAAGTTCGACCAAACTCCCATCCCTGATTTTATCTTATTTATCAATTAGACTCTGAAATAAACTAAATAAAATTGAGCAAAAACCTGAATCGTAAGAATATTTTGGATTTGACTCTCGATTATTTGGGGTTATCACCAAACAACCCCAAATTTTCCAGATTATTGGACAAAACCCAATGCAGATCACAATATCTTCAAATTGTAAAATGGACATTTCCCATTGACTTCTGCATGATCTCGATTAGTTTGAGATACCAGATTTAATGATGGTAGGGTTTAATAAATCATGAGTTTTTTCTCTCTAAAAATTTAAGTTTTTGCCCAAAGAACCTCGGCCTTAAAAAAATTTAGTTTAGACAATAACTCCAGGAAAAAAAGAAATCATATATATGTATATATAATGAATATAACCACATTTCAAATGTACTTAATTATACTGCTAGGCAAGTAGGGTAAACTCTACATTAAGGGACATATTTATCAAGGGTTTGAAAAATAAAAAAAAGAATCATTTAAAATAAAATTCCACCAAATGGCTCCAAATTGATTGTAAGAAGCCCACATGGGCTAAAACACCAATGTGGCAGGTTGAATATTCAAATTTGAATTCTCAAAGGGACAGTACATGATAAATTTCAAAATTCTAATTTGGACTATTCTATAGTCAACTTACACTAAATAAACTCGAAATTCTAATTTAAAAATTCTTATTTTTAATTCGAAGCTTGATAAATCTGAACCTAAAATTACAATACATTTATATTTTCTGAACAGAATAAACTATGCCTTTAAAGGCCAAATTTATCAAGAGTCAAAGTAAAAATTCAAAGTAAAAAAAGTTCAAATCTTGAGCTATTTTTGCGTACTAGACTAGGGAATAGTCCAAAGCTGAATTGAAAAAATCTCCCATTACTCCCTATTTAACTTGATAAATCTGCCCCTACGTGTTAGAAGCCTATTAATAGAATTAAAATTTTTCAGTTTTAGAGATTGTCTCAAGCTCAACCATGGCGTAACTACTGTATATATAGAGGAAGAATCCCCACTTTCCCCGACCCGGGGGTCTCCTTTAAGGAGAAATCTCCCCTCCCCCAGCGACTTTCCTAATTGAGAGCTGGGGGACTGACAAAAGCTGCCGAGCAGGTGGGGTGGCTGTGGGGCCCCTGTTAAGATTAAGACTATGGCATCTTACAGTAGCCCCTCTGGCATTTGCCACAAGCTATAGATTGCCAGTCTGGCCATGACATTTTTGGTCTGGCACCTTCCCTCCATGAAGGTCACAAATGAAATGGATACAGTAGAAAGAAGCGAGTCCTTACCTTGCGAAAGCAAGAAAAACAAGATTTGATTCTCTTCCACATTTTGAATGTAGAAATTTCTTTCTATGGAGACAAAACAAAAACATCACATCAGTCATCTCTTCCATGCACAATACCTATACACATATATATATATATATAGAATGGATAAAATATCAGCAGCAAATGATGGTAGGCTGGACCACGTACAACACCACAGTTCAAAATCCGATTTTCTGTAATTCTAACTTACTCAAGACACCACTAAGGGGCAGATTTATCAAAGGTCGAGGTGAATTTTTGAATGAAAAAATTTCAAGCTATTTTTTCATGTACTTCCACTAGGGAATAGTCCAAATTTGATTTGATTTTGAAAAAAATCAAAAATTCAATATAGAAATTTATCATGTACTGTCTCTTTAAAAATTTGACTTCAACCATTAGCCATCTAAAACCTCCAAATTGCTGTTTTAGCCTATGGGGGACCTCCTGGAACCTATTTGGAGTCATTTCTAGGAGTTAAGTTTTTTTGGGGAAAAACTTTGAATTGAATTTGATCGAATGTGATTTTAATTAGATTCATACAATTTGAATCCAGCTGAATACAGACCTATTCTATTAAAAACTGACCTATTTGCTCCAAAAAAAATACAACTTAATTTGGTTGATCTTTTTGAATTTGAAGTTTTGCAGATTCAAAATTCGACCCAAGATAAATCTGCCCCTTAAATTCTCAATTTGACCCTTGATAAATCTGCCCCTAGACGTTCAATTGTTTTCTTAAAAAAACTCCCATTTGAGCTTATTGCGCATATTTGAATTTATTACAGTAAAAAATTCACATAGATTCTATCTTTGAAAGTCTTATATTCCACATAGTACCAGTGTTAAAATAGTTTTGAAATATGTTTTCCTTCTAATATCAGGAGTTGTACTCACCTCAGTCGTCTGAAAAAGAATGAGAAAATCTGAGCTGCTGCTTGAGACCTTAACTCTGCCTATTATGACATCACACTGTGCATTGTGACATCACAAAGGCAGCCCAGGTGTGGGCGGGATCATATTACACGTGTGAGATTCCCACCATTGTGACATCACACGTGAACCCGAGGTGGGAAATGTAGGTCAGTGATGTAGATAAAGGTTGGTGGGTTGAGTGGATTCCAAGTGAAGTATAAGTGTAATAAATGTTTAATGGATTTCATTATCCACAAGCCCCCACCTAAAATAAAAGTAGGGAATGTGGCAATATTGTCTGTAGCGCTGAGCCCCAAGGTGATGGCACCCAAGAGAGACCCCCACTTGCCCCCAACCCCCGCTCATCCCCCAGCATCCACCTGCAACTTGTGCACCAAATCCCCCCACAGCCAGACAGCAGTTGATGAGTTGGGGGGGGGTTGAGTGGGCCAGAGCTACAGAAGGGCCAACATTAGGCAGACATAAGAGGTACATCACATGCCTCGTACCCCCCAACCATTGCACCCCTAACCTAAATATCTGCCTCTTCTGCCCACCCCTAGTTCCAGCCCAGATTTTGTGTTTCTAATATACAGTGATCAAGCGCAACAGCCTCCTTCAAAATCCTACTAACAAATTCTAAATGATTCCCAGTAGCACCAGCAGTCTCTAAGCCCCACAGTAACAGTATTAATAACATTCCTTTTGCTCATATTTGTACCCAACGATCCCGACTTGTACTCACCTCAGTCTCCTGACAAAGAATGAGCCAATCTGGGCTGCAGCTGGACACCTTCATTCTGTCCATTATGACATCACAGTGACATCACAATGACATCACCCAGGCAACCAAAGTCAACAGAAGTACATAATGATTGGTGGGCGGAGTTATAAAATACACTGGTGAATTAATGCCATAAAGAAATGATGTATTTGACATAACCCAATAAAGTGTAAGCTCTTCATCCCACTAAGCTATTAGACAGCACAGATGTCTCTACTGTTACTGTATAACTCAATAGAACTGTAGCCTGTGTATGTTTATACCTTGTAAATCACTGAGTACAATTGTGTCGCTATAGAAGTAAATTCAGAAATACTTGATAATAAACTGATTTCAATTGATATCAACACTTTATTGTTACAACTTGTTGTCCCAGCATTTTACTACATTGCCAGTGTTGTAGGAAATTTGGGGTTTTGCTGAAAATTTAACAAATGTGACTTTTCCCAGTGTAAAAGGGATTCCCCATGGAGTAGTAATAATGAGCTTTAGTAACTGATCTAATGCTCCCATTCTCCTCTCTTCTATCTCTCCTATAATATGGATATGGCTCCTATCAGCCAAAAATGGCTTCCACCCCCACAGCTGTGGCTAATACAGCTCCCACTCTGGATGGGGGGTTCCCACAAATATGATACCTAATGAAAAAGTTAAAGTATTTTGCATATTTTTATACAGGACCTGTTATCCAGAATGCTCAGAACCTAGGTTATTCTGGATAAAGGATCTTTCTGTAATTTGGATCTTCATACCTTACGTCTCCGTAGTTTGGAGCTTTCTGGATAATAAGATTTCTGAATAACGGATCCCATACTTGAATGGCTTAAAAATATTTCTGGAATTAAAAGTCAATTTGAAAATCTATAGAGTTATAAAAAGTCATTTAGTTTTTGTGCTTAGAGACTCACCAAAATAATAGGTGTAACAATGTGACTATAAGTCCCAGTTCATAATCAGGTGATTCTTTTTGCTTCTGTTAATAGAATAGTTTATTCCATTTACCCACAAAACATTTACAGAATTGTTTTCCTATTTGTAACTGTGCGGAACTCATTAGAAATAGGATCATTCCTGAATCATCACTATGCTATCTATACTATCTATGGACTGGGGCTCAGGTAGTAAGTACAGGGCCCCATTGCCCCATTTGCCCCCAAAAAACTGTGATTTTTCAAAGTCCGCCAATTGACTCTAAATAAGTTCTAGGAGGTCTCCCATAGGCTAAAACAGCAATTCACCAGGTTTTAAATAGCGAATGGTCAAAGTTTTAAAGGGACAGTACATGATAAGTTTCAATATTCAAATAGTCTAATTTTTTTCTTATTCAAATCTCATTTTGGCCTATTCCATAGTCAAAGTACACAAAAATAGCTCAAAATTAGATTTTTTATTTTTTTACTTTGAATTTGCAATTCAACCCTTAACAAATCTGCATAATAACATAATCCGCACGGACAAGTTATCAGATAGACTAGATGTGCGGTGATACCGGTGATATGCTGGCAAATCACAAACCATTTACCCATGTGGGGTGTAGAAAAGATGTCCCAGGTGTCATGTAGCGGCAAGATGTGCAGCTTGGACAGTGGAAGCCTCCTGACTTCAACTCTGATAGCCAGGGGTTTCCCCTTTAACTGCATAACAATCTACAGCATCAGTTTTGACCAACAAATCTCAAAGGTGGTCCCTCGACTATAGCTAATCATGGGTGGTTCAGGCAAAATATGAGACAAATCCATATCGGCACATATTATATTCCAATGTCTCTTGACTGTCTCACCCAAGATCTTAGTTCCGGAATGGTACCTGGTACTGAACACCAGTCCTGGTTTATGACCCAAACCAGGACTGGTGTTCAGCACCAGTTACAACATTTGAGTTGTCACATTAACTATGTTACGTTTGCTGAATTTTCTGTTGGATTATGCTTGTTTTTATCTATATTTTCCTCCAATGTTAACCCTTCTCCTGTATACACTGAAGAGCATGGATAAGCGAATAATCTGCAATGTGTATGACGGGGTAGACTACCCTAGTGTGTTTATAATTGACCAGGGTAACCACTTGTGGGCGGGAGTATTTATATCTATAAAACTCTCTTTGCATACACACACATTAGGTCTTGACAATGGTCTTAGGTGGAGACCGAAACGTTGACCTGTACTATGTTTTAATGATGTATTAAATAAAAGCTACATTTTTTAACTATTTTCTATACTCTAAATAATTTGTGTATGAAATGCACATTTTGATAGTACTTCAAGTACAAGTCTTCAGGGCAGATTTATCAAGGGTCAAATTTTTCTAAACAGTTTCTAAAAACTCCCATCAACTCCCCAAAAAACTGACCAATCAAAATGAATTAAAAAATAATATATATATATATATATATATATATATATATATATATATATATATATATATATATATATATACACACACACACACACACATACACACACACACACAGGTTCTATCTAAATGTGCATTTCATAAAAATAAAAAAAATTCAAGTATAGATGCACACCGAGATTTGAAAATAGTTAAAAACTGTTCTTGTGTCATAATACATGTGATATGGATAATACAGGGTTAAAGGGGGAATATAGTAGATAGGGATACTACAGGGTTCAATGGGATATAGCAGATAGGGATAAAACAGGGTTAAAGGGGATATGGTAGATAGAGATAATACAGGGTTAAAGGGGGATATAGTAGATAGGGATAATACAGGGTTAAGGGGGATACACTAGATAGAGATAATAAGGGTTAAATGGGGAATATAGTCGACAGGGCTACAACAGGGTTAAAGGGGTCAATTGGGGAAGAAAATAGATAGGGATAATACAGGGTTAAAGGGGATATAGTAGTTAGGGATAATACAGGTTTAAAGAGGGGAAATAGTAGATAGGGATAATACAGGGTTAAAGGGGGCAATAGTGGATAGGGATAATACAGGGTTAAAGGGGAATACAGTAGATAGGGATAATACAGGGTTAAGGGGGATACAGCAGATAGGGATAATACAGGGTTAAAGAGGGGATATAGTAGATAGGGATAATACAGGGTTAAATGGGATATAGTAGATAGAGACAATAAGGGTCAAATGGGGAATATAGTCGACAGGGCTACAACAGGGTTAAAGGGGTCAATTGGGGAAGATAATAGATAGGGATAATAAGGCCCGGACTGACAATCTGTGGATTCAGGTAATTGCCCGAAGGGCCGCTTTAAATTTCATTCAAGTGGGCCGGCCGCTCTCTCGCTCCTAATCAGAAACTGCGCTGCAGTGTCTCTGCTGTTTCCGGAGCCATGTGACACGCCCCTTGCTGTTTCCGGAGCCATGTGACACGCCCCTTGTGCCTTCTCTGCTGAAACCAGCAGCAACATCAGTATTCCCAGCTGCCCAGGAAATACACTAACGGCTGGAAAGAAGTTAAAACATGGTGGCGACATCTAGAGGATGTGCAGCAGCATGGGTGGGCCGTGCCGGCTCAGACCCACTGCACAGAACAGAAGCCATACCTCCCAACATTTTGGAAGTAAAAAGAGGGACAAAAATGTTTTCTGCATGTAGTGCGGCAATCTTTTTGACCACACCCATTTTAGTGGCCACACCCCGTAATTACCATGTTCATTATAAAAATTTGAAAACATTTCTCCTTATCTAAACTGTTAAAATTACTTATTTTCTTATCTCAAAATTGTTACAAAGTATCTTAGTTGCACCTGTTAGCTGTACTGGCTTCTCTGCCAAAAGCCAATTAAGTTAGAAACTTTGTTTCTTTTTCTGGCTGTTCAGTGCAGAGAAAAGAGGGACTTTCCAGTACAAATGAGGGACCTCAGGTTGAGCTGTCAAAAGAGGGACTGTCCCTCTGAAAAAGGGACAGTTGGGAGGTATAACAGAAGCTCCTCACCTCACCTTCCTGATCACATGTGCAAAGTAAGTACAGTATGTGCGAGCAGCAGGGGTGGGGGAGGGTTACAGAGGGGGCCCTGTAACTGAGGAGAGGTGGGGGAGGATTACAGAGGGGGCCCTGCGACGGAGGGGGGCCCTTGTGGGCCTAATGTGGCAGCCCTGGTGGACCCTGCCCCCCACCCCAGTCGGACATTAATGTGCAGGATATGTCAGTGTTGGAGCTGGCTGCACTGAAGCCTGTCAGACTGAAAAGTAAATGGAGGAGGTTAGAGGATCTTCTCACCAGGTAAATACTTTGTATGGTCAGTAAAAACAATGTTACCTGTCAATGTGAATAATAGGGAAAATGCATAAAAAATATATATGAAGGCCAGTACACTCCTGTATTATAAGGGATAATGTACCCCCTACTGTAAATGATAAGGATATTAGAAGTCACTGAGGGGTTGTTCTGTGACCATATAAAGGCACAAGGCTGCAGGCTGAGTTATACAGGGAACTCTGAGTATCACTCGTGTATTATAAGGGATAATGTACCCCCTACTGTAAATGATAAGGATATTAGAAGTCACTGAGGGGTTGTTCTGTGACCATATAAAGACACAAGGCTGCAGGCTGAGTTATACAGGGAACTCTGAGTATCACTTATGTATTATAAGGGATAATGTACCCCCTACTGTAAATGATAAGGATATTAGAAGTCACTGAGGGGTTGTTCTGTGACCATATAAAGGCACAAGGCTGCAGGCTGAGTTATACAGGGAACTCTGAGTATCACTCATGTATTATAAGGGATAATGTACCCCCTACTGTAAATGATAAGGATATTAGAAGTCACTGAGGGGTTGTTCTGTGACCATATAAAGGCACAAGGCTGCAGGCTGAGTTATACAGGGAACTCTGAGTATCACTCATGTATTATAAGGGATAATGTACCCCCTACTGTAAATAATAAGGATATTAGAAGTCACTGAGGGGTTGTTCTGTGACCATATAAAGACACAAGGCTGCAGGCTGAGTTATACAGGGAACTCTGAGTATCACTCATGTATTATAAGGGATAATGTACCCCCTACTGTAAATGATAAGGATATTAGAAGTCACTGAGGGGTTGTTCTGTGACCATATAAAGGCACAAGGCTGCAGGCTGAGTTATACAGGGAACTCTGAGTATCACTCATGTATTATAAGGGATAATGTACCCCCTACTGTAAATGATAAGGATATTAGAAGTCACTGAGGGGTTGTTCTGTGACCATATAAAGGAAGCACAAGCAATTGTTTTATTCGTATTCTTAAGTGCAGTTTAGAAAAATAAAATGAAGACAATGTCTCTCTCTCGTCCACACTGTCTCCACACAGACACACAGTTCAGCCAGGCTGGTGCTCCTCTCGTACGACTTCTGCTCAGGACCGACCTATCGGAGTTGAGGACTACATTTCCCAGGGTGACTCGGTACGCATGCGCAGTGTCACCGTCGCGCCATCTTGACAGCGGGAGCCGCAATCAAACTGAGTGGATGCTCAACTGTCGGATCGTTCCATGATCGGACCTTCCACGGGAGGTGAGTGGAGCAGCCCTGCTGCCGGATGACGTGATCAACGCAGAGTTCCCATTGTGCCAGTGGATATGGCAGGAATAATTTCTCCCCTCACAGAATCATAACAAAGGGAAGATACTATTTAATCGTCCCTCTGACTTTCCTTGTGCAGGGAGGGCGCTCTGTGGAGGAGAGGCCAGAATGCCAGTGGTGTGGCCCACGCTCCTGGACTTTAGCAGGGATGAATGTAAGAGGATTCTTCGCAAGTTGGGTAAGGAGTCATTTCTTATCATACCCCCTCTCTTCTCTGTGATGGAACAACCCATTCTTTGCTTGCGCATGCGCCGTTGTGCCCTGTCTGCACTCACCGATTCCAAACTTTATCTTACCCACAAGGCTATGGGACCCCCACACACTGTGTTTAATAGACTGGCCGTGCTTCAGACTCGCGGGGATTCCACATCTCAGGACTGGATTTTAGGGAGGGGGGGGGGAACATTGGTATCTGCCCAGAGCTGGTGGGACTGTAAAGTAGTGTGAGGTGTTTAGTGACCAGTGCTGGGGAGACAGATTATATTAGCACAAAAACTCTATCCACGGAATTTGAACTTTTACAGTCAATATGGGGGTGTCAGTTTTTGTGTTGTCAGCGCCTCATGTTTAAAGAGAGGTTCATCTTTCAGCTAATGTTAAGTATGTTATAGAATAAAGATAAATATATAGGAAGGCCAGTGATCCCAATGTTATTAATAGGGAATAAAGATAAATATATAGGAAGGTCAGTGATCCCAATGTTATTAATAGGAATAAAGATAAATATATAGGAAGGTCAGTGATCCCAATGTTATTAATAGGGAATAAAGATAAATATATAGGAAGGTCAGTGATCCCAATGTTATTAATAGGGAATAAAGATAAATATATAGGAAGGTCAGTGATCCCAATGTTATTAATAGGGAATAAAGATAAATATATAGGAAGGTCAGTGATCCCAATGTTATTAATAGGGAATAAAGATAAATATATAGGAAGGTCAGTGATCCCAATGTTATTAATAGGGAATAAAGATAAATATATAGGAAGGTCAGTGATCCCAATGTTATTAATAGGGAATAAAGATAAATATATAGGAAGGTCAGTGATCCCAATGTTATTAATAGGGAATAAAGATAAATATATAGGAAGGTCAGTGATATGATCCCAATGTTATTAATAGGGAATAAAAATAAATATATAGGAAGGTCAGTGATCCCAATGTTATTAATAGGGAATAAAGATAAATATATAGGAAGGTCAGTGATCCCAATGTTATTAATAGGGAATAAAGATAAATATATAGGAAGGTCAGTGATATGATCCCAATGTTATTAATAGGGAATAAAAATAAATATATAGGAAGGTCAGTGATCCCAATGTTATTAATAGGGAATAAAGATAAATATATAGGAAGGTCAGTGATCCCAATGTTATTAATAGGGAATAAAGATAAATATATAGGAAGGTCAGTGATCCCAATGTTATTAATAGGGAATAAAGATAAATATATAGGAAGGTCAGTGATCCCAATGTTATTAATAGGGAATAAAGATAAATATATAGGAAGGTCAGTGATCCCAATGTTATTAATAGGGAATAAAGAGAAATATATAGGAAGGTCAGTGATATGATCCCAATGTTATTAATAGGGAATAAAAATAAATATATAGGAAGGTCAGTGATCCCAATGTTATTAATAGGGAATAAAGATAAATATATAGGAAGGTCAGTGATCCCAATGTTATTAATAGGGAATAAAGAGAAATATATAGGAAGGTCAGTGATCCCAATGTTATTAATAGGGAATAAAGATAAATATATAGGAAGGTCAGTGATCCCAATGTTATTAATAGGGAATAAAGAGAAATATATAGGAAGGCCAGTGATCCCAATGTTATTAATAGGAATAAAGATAAATATATAGGAAGGTCAGTGATCCCAATGTTATTAATAGGGAATAAAGATAAATCTATAGGAAGGTCAGTGATCCCAATGTTATTAATAGGGAATAAAGATAAATATATAGGAAGGCCAGTGATCCCAATGTTATTAATAGGGAATAAAGATAAATATATAGGAAGGTCAGTGATCCCAATGTTATTAATAGGGAATAAAGATAAATATATAGGAAGGTCAGTGATATGATCCCAATGTTATTAATAGGGAATAAAAATAAATATATAGGAAGGTCAGTGATCCCAATGTTATTAATAGGGAATAAAGATAAATATATAGGAAGGTCAGTGATCCCAATGTTATTAATAGGGAATAAAGATAAATATATAGGAAGGTCAGTGATCCCAATGTTATTAATAGGGAATAAAGATAAATATATAGGAAGGTCAGTGATATGATCCCAATGTTATTAATAGGGAATAAAAATAAATATATAGGAAGGTCAGTGATCCCAATGTTATTAATAGGGAATAAAGATAAATATATAGGAAGGTCAGTGATCCCAATGTTATTAATAGGGAATAACGATAAATATATAGGAAGGTCAGTGATCCCAATGTTATTAATAGGGAATAAAGATAAATATATAGGAAGGTCAGTGATCCCAATGTTATTAATAGGGAATAACGATAAATATATAGGAAGGTCAGTGATCCCAATGTTATTAATAGGGAATAAAGATAAATATATAGGAAGGCCAGTATTTTTTTTTCCAGAAAAGGTGGCAACCCTATCTGTAAGGCTACAAATGTATTGTTATTGTTACTTTTTATTACTCATCTTTCTATTCAGGCCTCTCCTATTGATATTCCAGTCTCTTATTCAAATCAGCGCATGCTTGCTAGGGGAATTTGCACCCTAGCAACCAGACTGCTGAAATTGCAAACTGGAGAGCTGCTGAATAAAATGCTAAACAAATAATAAAAAAACATTTGCCAGTTGTCTCATAATATCACTCTCTACATCATATTAAAGGGGTGGTTCATCTTTTAGTTAACTGTTGTGTGTTATAGAATTCTAAGCAACTTTTCAATTAGCTTTCATTATTTATTTTTAGTAGTTTTGGAATTATTTGCATTCTTCTTCTAAATCTTTCCAGCTTTCCAGTGGGGGTCACTGACCCCATCTAAGAACAAATACTCTGTAAAGCTGGCCATAGATGTTGAGATTTTTAAAAGATCCGATCCTCATCGTGAGACCACGATTATCACGGAACAATCGTACGAATTGTCCATCCATTAAAATGGGACAAAGCCACATTTTTAGATTATAAACTCTTTTGTTCCAGGCCCTCTTTGCCTCTTGTATTTGTTATTGGCCTCTATATATGTAATTCTATATGTTCACTGTATGAACCCATTTATTGTACAGAATGGTACATGATGTAGATCCAGTGCTCAGAATGTCTCAGGGGAGACTACCAATTTAAAATACAGAGTGCAGTCTGACCTCACTATGATACTTTTTGAACTCTATATAGGAGGGAAAGTTTGTTCATAGACTATACAGAGAGATCCCATAAAACTATGGCAGCATAGGTATTCCCTGTACTAAGCACAATTCAGCAGGAACAGTCCCCTAAGTTTGCTCATAGTCTGTACAGAGAGATCCCATAAAACTATGGCAGCATAGGTATTCCCCTGTACTAAGCACAATTCAGCAGGAACAGCCCCTAAGTTTGCTCATAGTCTGTACAGAGAGATCCCATAAAACTATGGCAGTATAGGTATTCCCTGTACTAAGCACAATTCAGCAGGAACAGTCCCTAAGTTTGCTCATAGTCTGTACAGAGAGATCCCATAAAACTATGGCAGTATAGGTATTCCCTGTACTAAGCACAATTCAGCAGGAACAGTCCCTAAGTTTGCTCATAGTCTGTACATTGAGATCCCATAAAACTATGGCAGCATAGCTATTCCCTGTACTAAGCACAATTCAGCAGGAACAGCCCCTAAGTTTGCTCATAGTCTGTACAGAGAGATCCCATAAAACTATGGCAGCATCGGTATTCCCTGTACTAAGCACAATTCAGCAGGAACAGCCCCTAAGTTTGCTCATAATCTGTACAGAGAGATCCCATAAAACTATGGCAGCATAGGTATTCCCTGTACTAAGCACAATTCAGCAGGAACAGCCCCTAAGTTTGCTCATAGTCTGTACAGAGAGATCCCATAAAACTATGGCAGCATAGGTATTCCCTGTACTAAGCACAATTCAGCAGGAACAGCCCCTAAGTTTGCTCATAGTCTGTACAGAGAGATCCCATAAAACTATGGCAGCATAGGTATTCCCCTGTACTAAGCACAATTCAGCAGGAACAGCCCCTAAGTTTGCTCATAGTCTGTACAGAGAGATCCCATAAAACTATGGCAGCATAGGTATTCCCTGTACTAAGCACAATTCAGCAGGAACAGCCCCTAAGTTTGCTCATAGTCTGTACAGAGAGATCCCATAAAACTATGACAGCATAGGTATTCCCCTGCACAATTCAGCAGGAACAGTCCCCTAAGTTTGCTCATAGTCTGTACAGAGAGATCCCATAAAACTATGGCAGCATAGGTATTCCCTGTACTTAGCACAATTCAGCAGGAACAGTCCCTAAGTTTGCTCATAGTCTGTACAGAGAGATCCCATAAAACTATGACAGCATAGGTATTCCCCTGCACAATTCAGCAGGAACAGTCCCCTAAGTTTGCTGATAGTCTGTACAGAGAGATCCCATAAAACTATGGCAGTATAGGTATTCCCTGTACTAAGCACAATTCAGCAGGAACAGTCCCTAAGTTTGCTCATAGTCTGTACAGAGAGATCCCATAAAACTATGGCAGTATAGGTATTCCCTGTACTAAGCACAATTCAGCAGGAACAGTCCCTAAGTTTGCTCATAGTCTGTACAGAGAGATCCCATAAAACTATGGCAGTATAGGTATTCCCTGTACTAAGCACAATTCAGCAGGAACAGTCCCTAAGTTTGCTCATAGTCTGTACATTGAGATCCCATAAAACTATGGCAGCATAGCTATTCCCTGTACTAAGCACAATTCAGCAGGAACAGCCCCTAAGTTTGCTCATAGTCTGTACAGAGAGATCCCATAAAACTATGGCAGCATAGGTATTCCCTGTACTAAGCACAATTCAGCAGGAACAGCCCCTAAGTTTGCTCATAGTCTGTACAGAGAGATCCCATAAAACTATGGCAGCATAGGTATTCCCTGTACTAAGCACAATTCAGCAGGAACAGTCCCTAAGTTTGCTCATAGTCTGTACAGAGAGATCCCATAAAACTATGGCAGCATAGGTATTCCCCTGTACTAAGCACAATTCAGCAGGAACAGCCCCTAAGTTTGCTCATAGTCTGTACAGAGAGATCCTATAAAACTATGGCAGCATAGGTATTCCCTGTACTAAGCACAATTCAGCAGGAACAGCCCCTAAGTTTTGCTCATAGTCTGTACAGAGAGATCCCATAAAACTATGACAGCATAGGTATTCCCCTGCACAATTCAGCAGGAACAGTCCCCTAAGTTTGCTCATAGTCTGTACAGAGAGATCCCATAAAACTATGGCAGCATAGGTATTCCCTGTACTTAGCACAATTCAGCAGGAACAGTCCCTAAGTTTGCTCATAGTCTGTACAGAGAGATCCCATAAAACTATGACAGCATAGGTATTCCCCTGCACAATTCAGCAGGAACAGTCCCCTAAGTTTGCTCATAGTCTGTACAGAGAGATCCCATAAAACTATGGCAGTATAGGTATTCCCTGTACTAAGCACAATTCAGCAGGAACAGTCCCTAAGTTTGCTCATAGTCTGTACAGAGAGATCCCATAAAACTATGGCAGTATAGGTATTCCCTGTACTAAGCACAATTCAGCAGGAACAGTCCCTAAGTTTGCTCATAGTCTGTACATTGAGATCCCATAAAACTATGGCAGCATAGCTATTCCCTGTACTAAGCACAATTCAGCAGGAACAGCCCCTAAGTTTGCTCATAGTCTGTACAGAGAGATCCCATAAAACTATGGCAGCATAGGTATTCCCTGTACTAAGCACAATTCAGCAGGAACAGCCCCTAAGTTTGCTCATAGTCTGTACAGAGAGATCCCATAAAACTATGGCAGCATAGGTATTCCCTGTACTAAGCACAATTCAGCAGGAACAGTCCCTAAGTTTGCTCATAGTCTGTACAGAGAGATCCCATAAAACTATGGCAGCATAGGTATTCCCCTGTACTAAGCACAATTCAGCAGGAACAGCCCCTAAGTTTGCTCATAGTCTGTACAGAGAGATCCCATAAAACTATGGCAGCATAGGTATTCCCTGTACTAAGCACAATTCAGCAGGAACAGCCCCTAAGTTTGCTCATAGTCTGTACAGAGAGATCCCATAAAACTATGACAGCATAGGTATTCCCCTGCACAATTCAGCAGGAACAGTCCCCTAAGTTTGCTCATAGTCTGTACAGAGAGATCCCATAAAACTATGGCAGCATAGGTATTCCCTGTACTTAGCACAATTCAGCAGGAACAGTCCCTAAGTTTGCTCATAGTCTGTACAGAGAGATCCCATAAAACTATGACAGCATAGGTATTCCCCTGCACAATTCAGCAGGAACAGTCCCCTAAGTTTGCTGATAGTCTGTACAGAGAGATCCCATAAAACTATGGCAGTATAGGTATTCCCTGTACTAAGCACAATTCAGCAGGAACAGTCCCTAAGTTTGCTCATAGTCTGTACAGAGAGATCCCATAAAACTATGGCAGTATAGGTATTCCCTGTACTAAGCACAATTCAGCAGGAACAGTCCCTAAGTTTGCTCATAGTCTGTACATTGAGATCCCATAAAACTATGGCAGCATAGCTATTCCCTGTACTAAGCACAATTCAGCAGGAACAGCCCCTAAGTTTGCTCATAGTCTGTACCGAGAGATCCCATAAAACTATGGCAGCATAGGTATTCCCTGTACTTAGCACAATTCAGCAGGAACAGTCCCCTAAGTTTGCTCATAGTCTGTACAGAGAGATCCCATAAAACTATGGCAGCATAGGTATTCCCTGTACTAAGCACAATTCAGCAGGAACAGCCCCTAAGTTTGCTCATAGTCTGTACAGAGAGATCCCATAAACTATGGCAGCATAGGTATTCCCTGTACTTAGCACAATTCAGCAGGAACAGTCCCCTAAGTTTGCTCATAGTCTGTACAGAGAGATCCCATAAAACTATGGCAGCATAGGTATTCCCTGTACTAAGCACAATTCAGCAGGAACAGCCCCTAAGTTTGCTCATAGTCTGTACAGAGAGATCCCATAAAACTATGGCAGCATAGGTATTCCCTGTACTAAGCACAATTCAGCAGGAACAGTCCCTAAGTTTGCTCATAGTCTGTACATTGAGATCCCATAAAACTATGGCAGCATAGCTATTCCCTGTACTAAGCACAATTCAGCAGGAACAGCCGCTAAGTTTGCTCATAGTCTGTACAGACAGATCCCATAAAACTATGGCAGCATAGGTATTCCCTGTACTAAGCACAATTCAGCAGGAACAGCCCCTAAGTTTGCTCATAGTCTGTACAGAGAGATCCCATAAAACTATGGCAGCATAGGTATTCCCTGTACTAAGCACAATTCAGCAGGAACAGTCCCTAAGTTTGCTCATAGTCTGTACAGAGAGATCCCATAAAACTATGGCAGCATAGGTATTCCCCTGTACTAAGCACAATTCAGCAGGAACAGCCCCTAAGTTTGCTCATAGTCTGTACAGAGAGATCCCATAAAACTATGGCAGCATAGGTATTCCCTGTACTAAGCACAATTCAGCAGGAACAGCCCCTAAGTTTGCTCATAGTCTGTACAGAGAGATCCCATAAAACTATGACAGCATAGGTATTCCCCTGCACAATTCAGCAGGAACAGTCCCCTAAGTTTGCTCATAGTCTGTACAGAGAGATCCCATAAAACTATGGCAGCATAGGTATTCCCTGTACTTAGCACAATTCAGCAGGAACAGTCCCTAAGTTTGCTCATAGTCTGTACATTGAGATCCCATAAAACTATGGCAGCATAGCTATTCCCTGTACTAAGCACAATTCAGCAGGAACAGCCCCTAAGTTTGCTCATAGTCTGTACAGAGAGATCCCATAAAACTATGGCAGCATAGGTATTCCCTGTACTTAGCACAATTCAGCAGGAACAGTCCCCTAAGTTTGCTCATAGTCTGTACAGAGAGATCCCATAAAACTATGGCAGCATAGGTATTCCCTGTACTAAGCACAATTCAGCAGGAACAGCCCCTAAGTTTGCTCATAGTCTGTACAGAGAGATCCCATAAAACTATGGCAGCATAGGTATTCCCTGTACTAAGCACAATTCAGCAGGAACAGTCCCTAAATTTGCTCATAGTCTGTACAGAGAGATCCCATAAAACTATGACAGCATAGGTATTCCCTGTACTAAGCACAATTCAGCAGGAACAGTCCCCTAAGTTTGCTCATAGTCTGTACAGAGAGATCCCATAAAACTATGGCAGCATAGGTATTCCCTGTACTTAGCACAATTCAGCAGGAACAGTCCCCTAAGTTTGCTCATAGTCTGTACAGAGAGATCCCATAAAACTATGGCAGCATAGGTATTCCCTGTACTAAGCACAATTCAGCAGGAACAGCCCCTAAGTTTGCTCATAGTCTGTACAGAGAGATCCCATAAAACTATGGCAGCATAGGTATTCCCTGTACTAAGCACAATTCAGCAGGAACAGTCCCTAAGTTTGCTCATAGTCTGTACATTGAGATCCCATAAAACTATGGCAGCATAGCTATTCCCTGTACTAAGCACAATTCAGCAGGAACAGCCGCTAAGTTTGCTCATAGTCTGTACAGAGAGATCCCATAAAACTATGGCAGCATAGGTATTCCCTGTACTAAGCACAATTCAGCAGGAACAGCCCCTAAGTTTGCTCATAGTCTGTACAGAGAGATCCCATAAAACTATGGCAGCATAGGTATTCCCTGTACTAAGCACAATTCAGCAGGAACAGTCCCTAAGTTTGCTCATAGTCTGTACAGAGAGATCCCATAAAACTATGGCAGCATAGGTATTCCCCTGTACTAAGCACAATTCAGCAGGAACAGCCCCTAAGTTTGCTCATAGTCTGTACAGAGAGATCCCATAAAACTATGGCAGCATAGGTATTCCCTGTACTAAGCACAATTCAGCAGGAACAGCCCCTAAGTTTGCTCATAGTCTGTACAGAGAGATCCCATAAAACTATGGCAGCATAGGTATTCCCTGTACTAAGCACAATTCAGCAGGAACAGTCCCTAAGTTTGCTCATAGTCTGTACATTGAGATCCCATAAAACTATGGCAGCATAGCTATTCCCTGTACTAAGCACAATTCAGCAGGAAGAGCCGCTAAGTTTGCTCATAGTCTGTACAGAGAGATCCCATAAAACTATGGCAGCATAGGTATTCCCTGTACTAAGCACAATTCAGCAGGAACAGCCCCTAAGTTTGCTCATAGTCTGTACAGAGAGATCCCATAAAACTATGGCAGCATAGGTATTCCCTGTACTAAGCACAATTCAGCAGGAACAGTCCCTAAGTTTGCTCATAGTCTGTACAGAGAGATCCCATAAAACTATGGCAGCATAGGTATTCCCTGTACTAAGCACAATTCAGCAGGAACAGCCTCTAAGTTTGCTCATAGTCTGTACAGAGAGATCCCATAAAACTATGACAGCATAGGTATTCCCCTGCACAATTCAGCAGGAACAGTCCCCTAAGTTTGCTCATAGTCTGTACAGAGAGATCCCATAAAACTATGGCAGCATAGGTATTCCCTGTACTTAGCACAATTCAGCAGGAACAGTCCCTAAGTTTGCTCATAGTCTGTACATTGAGATCCCATAAAACTATGGCAGCATAGGTATTCCCTGTACTAAGCACAATTCAGCAGGAACAGCCCCTAAGTTTGCTCATAGTCTGTACAGAGAGATCCCATAAAACTATGGCAGCATAGGTATTCCCTGTACTTAGCACAATTCAGCAGGAACAGTCCCCTAAGTTTGCTCATAGTCTGTACAGAGAGATCCCATAAAACTATGGCAGCATAGGTATTCCCTGTACTAAGCACAATTCAGCAGGAACAGCCCCTAAGTTTGCTCATAGTCTGTACAGAGAGATCCCATAAAACTATGGCAGCATAGGTATTCCCTGTACTAAGCACAATTCAGCAGGAACAGCCCCTAAGTTTGCTCATAGTCTGTACAGAGAGATCCCATAAAACTATGACAGCATAGGTATTCCCCTGTACTAAGCACAATTCAGCAGGAACAGTTTGCTCATAGTCTGTACAGAGAGGTAACTATGTGCTGAGAGCAGTAGTAAGCATGTCCAATAAATCCTTTCATGTTCAGCCTCATTTATTCTTATTTATTGTTATTTTGTTGCAGAATTGGAGGCATATGCGGGCGTCATTAGTGCTCTTCGGGCACAGGGAGATCTCAGCAAGGAGAAGAAGGACCTTCTAGGAGAACTTTCCAAAGTATTAAGGTCTGTACCTCCTCCTTGCTGTGTCTAAACTTAATACTTGCACAGGGACTTACATTATTTTTTCCACTGCAGCATTTCAACAGAGCGACACCGCGCCGAGGTTCGAAGAGCAGTGAACGATGAGCGACTTACAACTATTGCCCATAAGTGAGTTCTTAATTGTTATAGTATACATATTAGAAACTGTAGGCTTTCCTGGTGAGGTGAAAAGAGACAATCTGTTCAAGTATTTTTTTAATCACTAAGACTTAAAGCGGAAGTTAAAAGTTTGCAGGCTTGGGTCCCACAGTATCCAGGTAGGGGTTTTAAGACAGACTGCTAGATAAATAAGAAGTGTTTCTTAAAGGAACAGTAACACCATATTTCTCTTGCCTAATTGGGGGACACAGGCACCATGGGGATGAAGATCCTGCAGCTGGAGATGGACACTATGTTGCAAAATATGACTCCTCCTCCTGCTCTGGGCTTCATCCCCTGCCTCCTCCTATTACCCTCAGTTTCTTTTAGTGTCCTCAGAAGGAGAAGACTCATGCTTCTGCCAAAGCCGCCTTCGGGAGGAATGTGCTTCGAGCCGTGATTGGCTAGACACCTTTGGACAGGGGGAGCTTTGGGACATCCCCATGGTGCCTGTGTCCCCCAATTAGGCAAGAGAAAGAGAGATTTTTGTACCTACCGTTAAATCTTTTTCTCTTGTCCTATATTGGGGGACACAGGCCTTCCCTCCCGATACTGACACTGTTTTCGCGACTCCGTCGTGATTTTTTTTTTGTAAAAGTTGATCGTTTTTTCCAATTTTTATGAGGGTGTTATTATTTAACTTCTCTTCTCTTCTGTCTTGGGCTGTTTGGCTCCTTCTTCGGTCGAAACTGAGGGTAATAGGAGGAGGCAGGGGATGAAGCCCAGGGCAGGAGGAGGAGTCATATTTTGCAACATAGTGTCCATCTCCAGCTGCAGGATCTTCATCCCCATGGTGCCTGTGTCCCCCAATACAGGACAAGAGAAAAAGATTTAACGGTAGGTACAAAAATCTCTCTTTTTTTAATGCTTAATTCCACCGAAAGCATTTATAACAATAGGTAAGGTTTACTTCCCTTTGGATTTTTTTCAAATCTTCAGCTTGAATTTGACTTTTAAAGTGTCCTATAGGAACCGGAAGTCAGCTTTACACCGATGAACTAAAACTTCTGCAGCTTAAATATATGCTTACATCATTACCCCCAAAGCTGTCTGAAGGAATTTAAGCTGCAGGCACTGAAAAAAGCTTAGGTGCTTTAGGTCATCAGTACAAAGCTGACTTCCGCTTCAGCACACAGAGGAATTCAAGCTGACGTCGCCTTTTAGCCTTTCTCCTATGGGGCACTTTATATATCAAATTCAAGATGAAGATGTGAAAAAAGCCAAGGGGAAGTAAGCCTTGCCTATCATTGTAGCTATTTTCGGGGGAAATAAGTATTTTAAAAAATTGGAGTTATTGGTCCTTTAGCCTTGGGTTGCTAGACTACAACACCCAGCATTCTTTACCATATATTTAAGGGTAAAACATTCTGGAAGTTGCAGTCAAGCATCATTTTGACATTTTACTTTTTCAGCATGTCTGGTCCAAATAGCTCTTCTGAGTGGTCCATTGAGGGACGGCGCTTGGTACCCCTGATGCCGCGCTTAGTCCCTCAAACAGCTTTTACGGCCACCGCCAATGCAGTAGCTAATGCCACAGGGCAGCACAATGCCTCCCTTCCTGATCCTGCAGAGACTGGCAACAAGGAAGGTAAGTGCGTTTAGAGAGAGATAGGATAGGATACTCTTCATGAATACAGAACATGTTTAGTTATACCATATATTTTCGTGCAGTGGTGGTCTGCTACTCCTACACAAGTACTACATCAACACCAACCTCCACCCCAGTTCCTAGCGGAAGTTTAGCCACTGTGAAGTCACCTCGCCCTGCTAGTCCTGCGTCCAATGTGGTCGTCCTTCCAAGCGGGAGCACAGTTTATGTCAAAAGTAAGTACAGGAGTAACTAACTACCACTCTGGAGTAACGAGTTGTTTCTGTGTCAGACTCAATGTTAAAAAAAAAAAAATACACACATACTCACTCACTCTAGTCATTGAGGACTACCATGGCTGTAAAATCTCTGAGCCTTTGGCTTCCTGCATTTTAATGGTCATGGAACTCCTCTGTGACTTATAATTATTGTTTTACAATAATGGGGAACTTCTTGTTCTGGCCAGAGGAAGATATAAAACATTTGATTGTGGGGGATAATAAAACCAGAGTTTTTGTAAGTGTGCTGACACTTGGGGGCCGATTCACTAACTTCAAGGATTCTAAGGTAAAAACCTTCAAATTTCGAAGTTTTTTTTTGGGCTACTTCGACCATCGAATGGGCTACTTCGACCTTCGACTTCGAAACGAAGGATTCGAAGTAAAAATCGTTCGACTATTCGACCATTCGATAGTCGAAGTACTGTCTCTTTAAAAAAAACTTCGACCCCCTAGTTCGCCATCTAAAAGCTACCGAAGTCAATGTTAGCCTATGGGGAAGGTCCCCATAGGCTTGGCTAACTTTTTTTGATCGAACGATATTCCTTCGATCGTTGGATTAAAATCCTTCAAATCGTTTGATTCGAAGGAATTATCCTTCGATCGTTCGATCGAACTATCTGCGCTAAATCCTTCGACTTTGATATTCGAAGTCGAAGGATTTTAATTCCTAGTCGAATATCAAGGGTTAATTAACCCTCGATATTTGACCCTTAGTGAATCGGCCCCTTGGAGTATTTCATAACTGAGTACTTTTCCCTGATGGCACTTGCACTGACTTGAGGCCATCTAGGACATACCTCTCTCCATCTCTTGGTAGAAGATTATGGCACTACAGAATATGGGAGGCGTTTAAAGATGTTTCTGGAGAAACTGCTTAAAGGAGAACTAAACCCTAAAAAAATAGTGAACCAGTCTAAAGTTTCAGCTTGTCAATAGCAGCAATGATCCCCGACGATTTTATAATCACTTTGTACTGATCATAGACTCGGGGAGAATTGAATTTCCACTTACAGTCCTGCCGGATGCCTTAGCGTGAGATAGATTTAACAAGAGCAAAATAGATGAGGAAATAGCACAATGTAAAAAATATCAGGGTTTAGGAGAACTAAACACTGCAAAATGAATATGGCTAAAAATGCCATATTTCATATAGTGAACTTATTTCACCAGCCTAAAGTTTGAGCTTGTCAATAGCAGCAATGATCCAGGACTTCAAACTTGTCACAGGGGGTCACCATCTTGGAAAGTGTCTGTGACACTCACATGCTCAGTGGGCTCTGATTGGCTGTTGAGAAGCTAAGCTTAGGGCTCGTCACTAATTATCCAGCAGAAAATGAGCTTCCCTGGCTGTAATATAAGCTGATGTTACAGGTTTGCTGATTTTTAAATTCTGATGCTAATTGCACTGGTTTCTGTGCTGCCATGTAGTAATTATGTGTATTAATTACTAATCAGCCTTATATTGTGACATTTCTATTCTATGTGTACTGTATATTGTGAGTGGGTCCCTAAGCTCAGTAAGTGACAGCAGCACAGAGCATGTGCAGTGAATCAGCAGAAAAGAAGATGGGGAGCTACTGGGGCATCTTTGGAGACACAGATCTTTACTGCTAAAGGGCTGTGGTTGCCTTGGGCTGGTACAGAAGCACAAAACATCATGTACAACATTTCTACCTACTTCTTTAGTTAGGCTTTAGTTCTCCTTTAAAACAGCTCCAGGTCTGGTATTCATTGGCAACCATTCGGATGTATTTAACTTTGTACCCCTTTAAACTCTTTGATTGCATTTCTTTCTTTCTTTGCAGGTGTCAACTGCTCAGATGATGACGAGAAGCCACGTAAAAGGAGACGCACAAATTCAAGCAGCTCTTCTCCGGTGGTACTGAAGGAGGTGCCCAAACCCACCACGCCAGTCTCCAAAACAATCACAGTGCCTGTAACTGGCAGCCCCAAGATGAGCAACATCATGCAGAGCATTGCCAACTCCTTACCCCCCCACATGTCTCCTGTTAAAATCACCTTCACTAAGCCTGCAACCCAGACCACAAACACTTCTACCCAAAAGGTCAGTGAATCCATTTTGAATTCAGAGATTCACTGTTTTCTTCTCTGATCTTTTCTTCTCTGATCTTTTCTTTTCTATACTGATGATGTTTTTGTCCCAGGTCATAATAGTTACCACCTCTCCGAGTTCAACATTTGTTCCCAACATATTATCCAAGTCCCACAATTATGCAGCTTTCGCCAAACTGGTCCCCACCTCTGTCATCACCTCGGCAACACAAAAGCAGCCTCTTGTAGTCACTGCCTCTCAGTCCCCTGTAGTTGCAAGCTGCAGTTCATCGTCTCCATCGCCCAATTCTGGTAGCATTGCTGTTACTACAGTGGTATCCTCTACTCCATCTCTGCTCATGTCTACAGTAGCACATGGTAAGTTCAAGGTTTCTCTGATTGTTCTGAGTTTCTGCTAAAAGGCTACAGTGTTTGCACAGGATTCTGGGAGGCTAGGGTTTCTATGATTAAAGGATTTGATCCCGAAATGCGTTAGGCCTTTTCCAGCAATTTTGGTAAAATAAATTCTGTCCAGAAGTGCCATCTATTTGCTGAGTTTTGTCGTTTGGGAACAGTGGGGACACAGAACACGGAGCACCTGGCCAGGGGAAACAGCTTGATTTGGTTTTTTACTTTTCGTGGGGGGCTTCTCAAAAGCTCAAGTTTCTACCATTCCACTTAGGAGTCTAGGGTTTGTACAGGGCCGCTTCGGAACTAGGGTTCCCATTGATGCCAATAAACACAAACAGACAAAACATAAAAAGACACCACACTAAGGTGCAGGTATGGGATATATTATCCGGAAACCTGTTATCCAGAAAGCTCTGAATTACAGTAAGGCCGTCTTCCATAGAAGATGTTTTAGCCAAATAATCCAAATGATTTCCTTTTTCTATGTAATAAAAAAAACCGTAGCTTGTACTTGATCCCAACTTAAGATATCATTAATCCTTATTGGAGGCAACCCAGCCTATTGCGTTTATTATGGGGCAGAGTTATCAAGGCTCGCATTGAAAATTCTAATTTTCAAATTTTTTTTGGTCAAAACGGTCAGTTTTGACTAGGGAGCTATTCAAATTCGATTCGAGATTTTTAAAAAAATTTTTTAATTAAATCTTTTAGAGTTGTAATACTCTGACCCTTTAAGAATTCAAATTTGACTGTTCGCCCACTTAAAACCTGCTAATTGCTGTTTGAGTCAATGGGGAATGTCTGGGGATCAATTTGGAGTTGTGTGCCACCTTACTGACATTTTAAGTATGAAGATCCAAATCGTGGAAAGATCCATTATCTGGAAAACATCATGTCCCACGCTTTGAGTATTTTTTGCGCCTGTTCATGTTCCTAGCAACTTCCAGCGAGTACCAATGTGCCTGTTCATTATGCTCTTATCCTTTGTCCACATGAACACTAGTAAATTCTGGAACTGCCACCAACCTGGGGCTAGTGGCAGTTCCAGGATCCCCCAAGCGTGTTGTGCCAAAGCGAATTGATGCTGTGCAAATATTTCCCGAACTCTGAACTCTGAAACTGTGCCTACTTAGTATTGACTGCCTTTTTTTCTGGAACTTTGATTAAAAAAGTAAATGTTGCATTATTATTAAAACACAGGGGTTTATGTAATAATAAGGCACTAAGTTTGCCGAGGAGCAGCTACTTCTAGCAACCAATCAGCAGCTAGCATTTACTGGTCACCTATTTAAAAGCAAACATCTTTTCTCCTTAGTCTGCTTTGGGGACACAGGAACAATGGGTACAGCCTGCACCACCAGGAGGCAGGACGCAATAAAATACAAACAAACTAGTCCCTCCTCTTCCTGCCATTTCCCAGCTCCCAGGCGGAGCCAGGCCAGTTTCGTTGTGTCCTGAGGAGGTTAGGACATAGAGCTCCTAGACAGGAGCTTTTATTTATTTAACATTATTTAATCATACAGCAAGTATGGTTGGACTGGGCATCCACACTGAGTGCTTTGCCTTTACTGTCCACCTCCAGCAAGGACGTCTCCGGGGTCTCATTGTGCTTTTCACCCACCACCCAGACTGATTTCCCTTCCCCTTCAGTTTCAGGGAAAGCAATTGGCTGGCCGGTAGACAAGACAGGGTCTGAGCTGGATCTCAGGTAAGCAGTAACATGCCTCATATTCCACCTGCACTGCCACTCCTGCTGGTGCCAGGAATCAAAGTGAGCTTTTCTCACAGGTCCACACTGCTTGGGGATCACGGATGCATGGGAGCAGTATCCCCTCTATTGGGTAACAGTAGAGCTTGGCCATAGAGGACGCCTGGGAACTTGCACCTGTTCCTGAGTGACGTGCGGCGCCTCCCTCCATCCAACCCTCACTGGCAAAACCCGGAATTGCGCCCTGGCACTCGCATGTCACTGAGGGAGGGCGGAGCGATTCTTTTGCGCCTCTTTTCTCTGCACGGACTCCAGAGCTCACGCTACCTCCTGCCTCACTCGCAGTTGCAGAGGGAGAACACTGCAGTTCGCCATTGAATGCTACATCTCCACCAGCCCTGTGCTGTCCCTACTATAGCCTCAGACAGCTACGCTAAGGAGGACAAGGGGTTTTTGCTGCCCACCACTATAGCAGGCTTTAGTGCTACCAACTTCTGAGGGATCCATTAGTCCCTGCTTGTACATTTTCCCTCCCCATCAGAGGTTTTTACGATTTGCTGTCCAAAATCGGCATTTCCAATTTACGGCTCTCCCCTTTGGCCTCACCTCGGCTCCTCAAGTCTTCACGAAGATCATGTCAGTAGCCACGGCACTGATCCCGTACCTGGGGGGGTGTCCATTACTCCTTACCTTGACGATCTTCTCATCAAGGCTCCTACCTTCCCAACTGCCCAACAGGCACTCCAGTTGACCATGGACAGCTTGCAGGAGTTGAGTTGGTACATCAACCGCGACAAGTCTTCTCTGACCCCGAGTCAATCAATGGTCTTACTAGGAATGCTGTTTGATACACAGACACAATCTGTGTCTCTTCCCCCAGACAAGGTCCATCATTTACGGACCCTGGTGTGGTCCCTGCTCTTGAAACCGAAGCATACTTCCAAATTCTGCATGAAGGTTCTGGGAGTCATGGTGTCGGCTATAGAAGCAGTTCCCTTTGCTCAACATCACCTCAGGGAACTTCAATGGAACATTCTCTCAGCCTGGAAATGTAGATCCCTTCTTAAGGAGTTTCGCCTGTCATCCAGGACCAAGGCGTCTCTTCACTGGTGGACTCAATCCAGTCACCTGACCAAGGGCAAACCCAGGGACCCTCAGTGACGCCCCCTTACCGCCGATGCAAGCCTATCCGGCTGCGGAGCTGTCCCGGAGGGACATTCGGCACAGGGCCTCTGATCTCCAGCAGAGCAATGTCTCCACATCAATCTTTTGGAGATTCGGGCCTAGCCTTAGTTCACTGGCAGAATCTGCTAGCGGGTCAGGCAGTAAAATTTCAATCGCACAATGCAACAGCAGTAGCATATGTCAATCACCAAGGCGGAACAAGAAGCAGGAGTGCATTAAACAAAGTTGGACTCATCTTTTGCTGGGCAGAGACTTACCAATCACATCTCTCAGCGATATACATTCCAGGACTTGTCAATTGGGAGGCAGATTTTCTCAGCAGACAATCCCTAGACCCAAGCGAGTGGTCTCTAAAGGACGACATTTTCCTCCAACTTACTCAGGGGAACTCAAGAGATCGACCTCATGGCAACCCGTCACAATCTTCTTTGCTCGTTACAGGGACCCTCTGGCTCTAGCAGCTGACGCACTGACCGCTCCCTGGGACTTCCAGCTCGCCTGCACCTTCCCTCCTCTGCCTCTTCTTCCCAGAACGATCAAGAAGTTGCAGAGACCACTCTCATTTCTCCGAGATGGCCTCGCCGCATGTGGTTCTCGGACCTTATAAGTCTATCCAGAGACGAACCATGGACTCTGCCAGTCATTCCAGATCTTCTCTCTCAGGGGCCAATCCGGCACCCATGCCCAGCCAACCTGAAATTGATGGCGTGGCTACTGAGACCGCAATCCTGAAGTAGAAGGGTTTGTCGGATGCCGTGATATTCACCATGAGGGTAGCTCGTAAGCCGGTTTCCGCCAAAACCACTGAGTATGGTCTACATACCATCAGTGGTGCCAGAGCCACGGAGTGGACTTTCACCGATTTTCCATTGCCAATCATTTGGCTTTCCTACAGGAGGGGCTATCCCTGGGACTATCCTTGGGATCACTAAAATCCCGATATCAGCTTCGTCAGTCTTGTTCCAGCGGCGCCTAGCCGCTGGAACAATGTCAGAACCTTCCTACACGGAGTTGCCCACATCAAGCCTCCGGTGCGGTCCCCAGTACCGACTTGGGATCTCTCTCTCATTCTACGATCCCTACAACGACCTCCCTTCGAGACCTTGTCCTCTATCTCTCTCCAGTGGAAGACGGTATTTCTGTTTGCAATCGGATCTGCACAGGGTTTCAGAGATGTCTGCTCTATCCTGCAGATCTCTTTTCCTCTCCTTTCGCCACGATAGGGTCGTCCTCCGCACTATTCCTTCCTTTCTCCCTAAGGTGGTTTCTTCCTTCCATTTAAACCAAGAGATTATCATTCCAACTTTCTGTCCTTCTCCTTCCAACCCTAAGGAGGTGGCTCTTCATTCACTGGATCCCGTGAAAGCTCTCAAGTACTACCTACAGATCGAGCCAGTCTGGTTTGTGTGTCCATAGCTAAATGGGATAGACTCGCTGTGTGCGCTGAATGCAGTTCCCCACGTTGCCTTGACGATCCACAAAAAGTTTCATTTAGTTTCCTTCAATATCATTACTGAAACTGGACACCAGGTGGCGCATGGTTCACTTTGCCCTTTACAGGTAGAACGTGACATGAGTAAAGTGCTTTCTATGCAGAAAAGTAAATGATACAAATGTAGCGAATTGGGTCTGGGAAACCTGCCAAATCATTCCTCCAACTATTGTGTGCGATTTGCAAATCGTTTTTGTCAGGTTTTATGTCTTGAATAGGGATGGGCGAATTTGACCTGTTTCGTTTCGCCAAAAATTCGCTGTGGCCAACTTTAATGGGCGTCAAAAAAATTGTGGCGCGGCAAAATGTTTTTGACGCGGGTCTTTTTATTTTGACACACAACGCCATACAAGTCTATGGGCGTCATTTTTTCGGCGAAACAAGGCGAAAAAATTCGCCCATCCCTAGTCTTGAACTTGAAGATGGTTATGGAGTGCTAATTCCCTCATCTATTACTGTTAGACTCTGCAGCCTAATGGTTTAAGTGTTCATTTTTTGAGACAGAGGGTCAAGAGTTCAAGACCTATAGCTGACATTATGCAAAATTATTTACATTAAAATTTCAAATGCAATATTAAATGCCATAAAAAAAATAGTCTTTAATGTTTAGTCTTTATGTTTTATGGCACACAATATTGAATTTGAAATTTTAGGTTACGTAAATCATTTTGCATAAAGTCCGCTATAGGTCTTGAACTCATGACCCTCTGTCTCCAAAACAAACGCCTAAAGATTACCATTTGGCTACAGAGTCCAATGGTAATGGCTGAGGGAATTTGCACTCCATAACCTTCTCAAAGTTTGTGTTTAGTCAATGAAACTTGTGAAGGGAATAAGAAATGGGTTCCATTCATGCAGTTCATTAATGTAATTAACAGTAGCTTTATTAAGTAATAAACACAATGTGAATAAAGGCCCATTTCACATCCCTGTAGCCTGTGCTTCCATTTCTATAGCAACAGGCAGGAGTTTTGCCAGATAACCAAATATGGTTGCTTCTCTACTAGCGATGGGCGAATAAATTCACCAGGCATGTATTCACATTTCAGCGCCCGCAAATAAATTAACTAAACTGCAGCAAAAATCGCCGGCAAAAAAATTGACTGCCGGTAAGGGCAGGGAAGGCAGTTTGGGGAGATTGCAATATTAGGGCATGAACTGATACAGCGACATAGGGAATAAAATTTTGTTTGGCTGAGGAGGGAGACGGGCAGCACAGTGCGGGGGCTGCGGGAAGAAAAAACCATGTCAGGGAGAGACGGTGGAGCAATACTGGGAAGTGGGGAGCAACTTGCAGGCAATGGCGACGTGGGCTGTGGGATACAACATGTGCCGGTGCAAAGAAAACAAATACATCGCTTAGAAGTGCTGCCCCAATCTTGCCAGTAGATCAGAGTGGCCAGGAGAGATAGCCAGGGAGGAGAAATCAACTGCTGCAGAATGGATGGTCGCCCTGTCGCCTTTTCTCAAGAAGAACGGAAGTGGAGTTTCAGTAAGTTATTTTTTAATAAAGGCTTTGCAATTCAAAAGTTTAATTTGTGTTGGTGTTTATTTTTCCATGTATACAAACGAATTTAAAAAAAAAAAAATTTAGAAGTTACTGGTCTTTTAAAGTCTGGCTGCTGTGACTGTACCTTGTCTAAATTTTACATTGTGCTCAGGACTGGATCTCTCTTTCTGGTGCCCCTAGGCCAGCCACGGTCCTTCCGCCCGCCCTTGCCCCACCCCCCCAGCGCATAAGCGCACGCACGCGCACTTCCCCTGTTGGCACTGAGGCCTGTGTGCACTTGCCAAGTAACTAGGAAATATGCCATGCGCGCAGTCATCAGTGCATTGGCAGATGGTGGTCGGCTGGGCTGCATTAAACTCCAACTTTTAGTGAAGTTTATCAGAGCACAAGTCACATGACTGGGGACACCTGGGAAACATGTCTAGCCCCATGTCAGATTTCAAAATGAGATGTAAAAAAATTAATTTTCTCTTTTGAAAAATGGATTTCAGTGCAGAAGTCTTCTGAAGCAGCACTATTAACTGATGTGTTTTGGAAAAAAAACATGTTTTCCCCAGGCCCGGATTTGTGCAAGGCCACAAAGGCCCGGACCTGGGGCTGCATACTTTCAGGGACGGCATGCCGCCTGGCCGCTTGCTGAGGAGCACCAGTGCTCCGGTGTTTGCACTTATGGGAGGGTCTGCGGCGGGCACTAGGACCACGTGGTTGTGCTGCGGACGTGTGCTAAGTTTACCCATGATAGTATCCCTTTAATCAGCTAAAAATTTGTATTCCTGGAATGAATTCCATGTTTCACCGACAGCAAACAAATTTGTGAAACTGTGGCAAAAATTTGCCAGCCAAAAATCTGCTGCGACATAAAAAAATTTGGTCCATATGATTCAAATGATTGAGTCCAAATGATTGAGGCGCCCATTGACTTGCATTTGGACAAAATAGTTGCGCATATAAAACTGTTGCTTGCGTCAAAATTGACGCACGTCAAAATAATTTTGACACCCACTGACTTCAATGCATTTCACAAATTTTTCACTGTTTCGTGAATTTTTACGCCGTTTCATGAATTTTTGGGCAAAGTGAAACGGGACAGATTCATCCACCACTACTCAAGACAACTAAATGGCAAGGCAAGCAGGCCTGGATTTCGACATTGGCCACCCCAAGTATTTTACCGGCCTGGCAGGTAAAAATGATGTTATTAATAGGTAATAAAGATAAATATATAGGAAGGTCAGTGATCCCAATGTTATTAATAGGGAATAAAGATAAATATATAGGAAGGCCAGTGATCCCAATGTTATTAATAGGGAATAAAGATAAATATATAGGAAGGTCAGTGATCCCAATGTTATTAATAGGGAATAAAGATAAATATATAGGAAGGCCAGTGATCCCAATGTTATTCATAGGGAATAAAGATAAATATATAGGAAGGTCAGTGATCCCAATGTTATTAATAGGGAATAAAGATAAATATATAGGAAGGTCAGTGATCCCAATGTTATTAATAGGGAATAAAGATAAATATATAGGAAGGTCAGTGATCCCAATGTTATTAATAGGAATAAAGATAAATATATAGGAAGGTCAGTGATCCCAATGTTATTAATAGGGAATAAAGATAAATATATAAGAAGGTCAGTGATCCCAATGTTATTAATCGGGAATAAAGATAAATTTATAGGAAGGTCAGTGATCCCAATGTTATTAATAGGGAATAAAGATAAATATATAAGAAGGTCAGTGATCCCAATGTTATTAATAGGGAATAAAGATAAATTTATAGGAAGGTCAGTGATCCCAATGTTATTAATAGGGAATAAAGATAAATATATAGGAAGGTCAGTGATCCCAATGTTATTAATAGGTATAAAGATAAATATATAGGAAGGTCAGTGATCCCAATGTTATTAATAGGGAATAAAGATAAATATATAGGAAGGTCAGTGATCCCAATGTTATTAATAGGGAATAAAGATAAATATATAGGAAGGTCCGTGATCCCAATGTTATTAATAGGGAATAAAGATAAATATATAGGAAGGTCAGTGATCCCAATGTTATTAATAGGGAATAAAGATAAATATATAAGAAGGTCAGTGATCCCAATGTTATTAATAGGGAATAAAGATAAATATATAGGAAGGCCAGTGATCCCAATGTTATTAATAGGAATAAAGATAAATATATAGGAAGGTCAGTGATCCCAATGTTATTAATAGGGAATAAAGATAAATATATAGGAAGGTCAGTGATCCCAATGTTATTAATAGGAATAAAGATAAATATATAGGAAGGTCAGTGATCCCAATGTTATTAATAGGGAATAAAGATAAATATATAGGAAGGCCAGTGATCCCAATGTTATTAATAGGGAATAAAGATAAATATGTAGGAAAGTCAGTGATCCCAATGTTATTAATAGGGAATAAAGATAAATACATAGGAAGGTCAGTGATCCCAATGTTATTAATAGGGAATAAAGATAAATATATAGGAAGGTCAGTGATCCCAATGTTATTAATAGGGAATAAAGATAAATATATAGGAAGGTCAGTGAAATTATCCCAAGGCCGGTATTTTTTTTACAGAAAAGGTGGCAACCCTAGCCTGGGTGCAGGCTGTGCCCACCCCCCTCCAAAATCAGTTTTTTAAAAGTTTTTAGCTCATGCAAACTGCCACAGCATGCTTGCAGGGGGTGCGGGCCCTTCTACAATTGCACCCCCTGCTCCGCCACTGACATTATGGTAAGCAAAAGTCAACACAGGCTGGGTGAGAGAATTCGTGCTAGTGCTTGCAAGCATAAAGAGCTTGTGCACTCAACTTTTCACTTTACTATTGAAGTGGCATTCAAAAAAGCACTGTAATGTTGTTATTAATGCATATTCTCCATAGCACACTTTTTGTGTTAACTGTTACAAATAAAATAAAACTGAGAACAATAATGTAAAGAATTTAATTTTTTAATGGTATTTAGTTAAGTTTAAAAAAAAAAAAAAATTAAGTAATAATAGGAATGGGACCAATGACCTTTCACACCAAAATCCCCTTAGCTAGCCACTACGCTATAAAACTAATCTGTATCTTTCTAGTATCTTAACAAGTACTCAATCATATTTAAAGGGATCCTGTCATCGGAAAACATGTTTTTTTCAAAACGCATCAGTTAATAGTGCTACTCCAGCAGAATTCTGCACTGAAATCCATTTCTCAAAAGAGCAAACAGATCTTTTTTATATTCAATTTTGAAATCTGACATGGGGCTAGACATTTTGTCAATTTCCCAGCTGCCCCCAGTCATGTGACTTGTGCCTGCACTTTAGGAGAGAAATGCTTTCTGGCAGGCTGCTGTTTTTCCTTCTCAATGTAACTGAATGTGTCTCAGTGAGACATGGGTTTTTACTATTGAGTGTTGTTCTTAGATCTACCAGGCAGCTGTTATCTTGTGTTAGGGAGCTGTTATCTGGTTACCTTCCCATTGTTCTGTTGTTTGGCTGCTGGGGGGGGGGGAAGGGAGGGGGTGATATCACTCCAACTTGCAGTACAGCAGTAAAGAGTGATTGAAGTTTATCAGAGCACAAGTCACATGACTTGGGGGAGCGGGAAATTGACAATATGTCTAGCCCCATGTCAGATTTCAAAATTGAATATAAAAAAATCTGTTTGCTCTTTTGAGAAATGGATTTCAGTGCAGAATTCTGCTGGAGCAGCACTATTAACTGATTCATTTTGAAAACATTTTTTTTTCCCATGACAGTATCCCTTTAATGTGTGGAACACTGCAATCATTCAAATAGTGGCAGCATAATTAATATGTAACGGCAGATTACATTGTAATATTTTTGGAAGTCAGATCAGCTTGTATTTTGTGTACCCAGCACTGCTGAATGTGTGCCAATATAAAGCCGTCCATACCGCTCAGAACTACTGGTCTCCATCAGAACTTTTATTCCACACATATTTAATCATCATATGCCATCTTAAAATGCCACATCATTTTCCATCTGTCCACCCCAATATGTGAACGATTGTCCATTTCTTTGCAATAGTTTAGACTTAGATCTGCAGTTAATAGAAACTCTGCAAGTCATGAGTAATCAGCTATAGAAATAGATGGTGCTTGGCTGCTGGTGTAGCACATATTTAAATAAAGGAAAATGCGATAAACGCGTCGAGGCAACTCTAGATAACTCACTTGCAGCTACTTAGGTAGCGTCACAGCGCGTTAAACCTACAAAAAAAGTGTCTCCTTCTGTACACCGAGTCGAACACGTCCATAAGTCGGACTCCCAGTTCATAATCCCCTTTGGACCCTGCCAGGGCTCTCCTGCCACCAAGGCAACTATCTCCCGTTGGATTAAGCAGGACATTCAAAGAGTTTACTCAGCTCAGGGACTAAGCCCCCAGCTAGACTCAAGGCCCACTCTATCAGAAGTATGAGTAAGTCCTGGGCTTTTCGGAATCAGGCCTCAGCTGAACAGTTGTGCAAGGCTGCCACATGGACATCCATCAATACCTTTGGAAAATTCTACCATTTTGATACCGTTGCGGCATCTGACACCCGCTACGGCAGGAAGGTGCTGGTTCCACATAGGCCTCTACCTCCCGCCCGTGTCTCATGGGACAGCTTTAGTATGTCCCCATTGTTCCTGTGTCCCCCAAGCAGACTAAGGAGAAGAGGAGATTTTGTGTGCTCACCGTTAAATCTCTTTCTCCCAAGTCGTTTGGGGGACACAGGACTTCCCTCCCTGGTTGAGGCCTTCCCTTGTGTTTTCAGACATGGTTGCTAATACAACCTTTCCTTGTACGTAGTTTCATAAGGCTTCATGTTTTATTGTTAACCTGTTCCATGCTTTGTTACAAACTGGTCTGGCTCCACCTGGGAGCTGGGGTATAGCAGGAGGAGGAGGGACTAGTTTGTTTGTATTTTATTGTGTCTTGCCTCCTGGTGGTGCAGGCTGTACCCCATTGTTCCTGTGTCCCCTAAGCGACTGGAGAGAGAGATTTAACGGTGAGTACACAAAATCTTATTGGTTGCTATGGGTTACTGCCCCTGGGCAAACTTAGTGCTTTTTATAACATATGGGGATTGCATTTTACTTATTGCATTAGGCTTATTGTTTGCTTGGCATTCCTATACTTTCCAACTCAACCAATTCTTTGCGAGATATTTATCAGAGTGAAGGCTGAGATCTGCACAGTCCGCTAGAGTGAAATTCCACCACCATCCATTCAATTATATGCGATTTTTAAAAGAGCATTTATCAATGGGTAAAAGTGAAAGTTCAAATGAATGGAGAGTGGTGGAATTTCACTCCAGCGGACTGTGCAGATCTCAGACTTCACTCTTTGATAAATATTCCCCTTTGTCTGCTCTCCCTCTATTATAGGAACATCAACATTTGCAGTCAAGGCAGCAACCAACAGACTCCCATCTCCCAAGAGCGCGGTTACCTCCCCTAGTCAGATCCTGGCCCAGTTACCAAAACAGTACCAGCAGTCCCCCAAGCATCAGATCCATCAGATATCCACACAGACTCAGCAGCTGGCCCAGGCCACAGCAATTGCAAATCCAACTACAATCACTCATCCACCCCATGTTCAGCCTGCTGCCATGAAACCAACCATACAGATCAAGCAGGAATCAGGTGAGTCGGCCTCATGTTAAAGGGCAAGTGGGACTGTTGTAATGTCTGAAAACAGCACCTAATTCTATCTCCAGCCAGTTTTTTTTTTTTAATGGTTGCTCTCCAGGTGCTTCATTGGTTAAAAATCAGTGGAGCGAATAGAGGCAGATTTTGAAGATCACTGCTGATTAAAATGAATCTTGCAAGTTACGTGGCTAGCCCCTCTTATCTCTAATGGTTTCCTTCCTGTGGCCTCTGGGTGTGACGTCAGAAATGGAGCCTCTTGCTCAACCTGATCCTTCTCTGTAAACTCTGTTATCTCTCTGCCTGTGCTTGGTGCCTCGGTGAATTGTTTTGTAATTGGAGCAGGTGAAGATGAACACCATATGGAGAGATGGGGGTGCTTTCATACCCTCACTCCCCCCTAAGCAGAAACGATTTTTAACTCTCAACAAACCAGTTGTCGACATATTCCTTTAATGGACCGTGTAGGCAGGATTAACTTGCAGTTGTGATCCTAATGGGTGTTATACCTGTGCACAGGACTATACGGCACTCTGAGGAATCAACGGGGGCCAAAAGTATAAATTAAAGGAATAAGTCTTTATTAATCATAATTAATTAATCATAGGCCCTACGCATTTCATACCTGCAAGGTACTTAATGTAAGGATTGCTCGCCGGCGCGTCCTGTCCAAGATGGTGGCACCCAGGGGGAATCCCATGGCTATCTAACGCCAGCACGTCAATCTGGATGCAGCGTTATGACGCCTGCATCAAGCGTCGTGACGCCGGCGTCAAAACGTGCAGTGTCGACGCACAATGTCAGCGTGTGATGCATGACATCATCACTCACATTTTGGCGCGAAAATTCACCTATAAAAAGATGCCAGAAGATTTCAGCCATTGCCCAATTATAGGTTCAACTCTGTTGTGTTCCCGGGTGTGATTTATTGTTATTGAACTCCTGACCTTGACTTCAGCCTGTATCCTGACTAAGAACCTTTGCTGCCTGAATTGACCTTTTGCCTGGATTGACTGCTCATGTCAGCCATCTTCCGGGTCTTCGTGTCTTCTTCCGGCGCTTCGCCATGCTTAAACTGCGCATGCACCGCTTTTCCAGTCTCCGTCACAATACTGAAGATTCGGAAGACAGCTGCCGTGAACTGTGATCCCTGAATCTGCACCGAGGGTAAGTAAAAAGTTAGGGGCATTTCCCGGGGGGGGGAGGTAGGCTGGGGGGGGGGGTCTACATAGGGTAAGGGAGTAGGGTTTTTTTTTTTTAGTTAACCGTTGAATTCTCCTTTAAGCCTTGAACTTCATAGGCAGGTGTGTCCAATCATGAGAAAAGGTATTTAAGGTGACTAATTGCAAGTTGTGCTTCTGTTTGACTCTCCTCTGAAGAGTGACAGCATGAGATCCTCAAAGCAACTCTCAAAAGATCTGAAAACAAAGATTGTTCAGTATCATGGTTTAGCAGAAGCTATCTCAGAGGTTTAAACTGTCAGTTTCAACTGTAAGGAATGTAATGAGGAAATGGAAGGCCACAGGCACAGTTGCTGTAAAACCCAGGTCTGGCAGGCCTAGAAAAATACAGGAGCGATATATGAGGAGGATTGTGAGAATAGTTACAGACAACCCAAAGATCATCTCCAAAGACCTGCAAGAACATCTTGCTGCAGATGCAGGTGTATCTGTACATCGTTCTACAATTCAGCACAATTTGCACAAAGAACATGTGTATGGCAGGGGGATGAGAAGCCCTTTCTGCACTCACACTAACACAGTCGCTTGTTGTATGGAAAAGCTCATTTAGACAAGACACAGTCATTTTGGAACAAAGTGCTTTGGACTGATGAGACAAAAATTGAGTTATTTGCTCATAACAAAAAGCACTTTACATGGCGGAAGAAGAACACGGCATTCCAAGAAAAACACCTGCTACCTACTGTCACATTTGGTGGAGGTCCCATCATGCTGTGGGGCTGTGTGGCTAGTTCAGGGACTACTGGGGCCCTTGTTAAAGTCGAGGGTAAGATCAATTCAACCCAATATCAACAAGTTCTTCAGGATAATGTTCAAGCATCAGTCACAAAGTTGAAGTTCCGCTGCAGGGGTTGGATATTCCAACAAGACAATGACCCTAAACTCACTTGGAAATCTACAAAGACATTTATGCAGAGGGACAAGTACAATATTCTGGAGTCCCCCGACTTGAATATCATGGAAAATCTATGGGATGATTTGAAGCAGACTGTCCATGCTCGGCAGCCATCAAATTTAACTGAACTGGAGAGATTTTGTATGGACCAATGGTCACAAATAGCCACATCCAGAATCCAGACACTCATCAAAGGCTATAGGAGGCGTCTAGAGGCTGTTACATTTGCAACTGAGTATTGATGTAATATCTCTGTTGGGGTGCCCAAATTTATGCACCTGTCTAATTTTGTTATGATGCATATTGTATATTTTCTGTTAATCCAATAAACTTTATGTCACTGCTTAAATACTACTGTTTCCATAAGGCATGTTATATATTATAAGGAAGTTGCTACTTTGAAAGCTCAGCCGATGATAAACAAAAGTTCTCCTTTAAGGGCAAAGGCACACAATATTAGGCTATTTGTAGTGGAGGCCACCAACTTGCAGGGAATACAATAAGTAGCACGTGTGAAGTCTTAGCATTTTGCTATATCTTTGTTTAACCCTATATATTTCTATATCTTCTTTAGGTGTGAAGATCATCACTCATCAAGTTCAGCCCAGTAAGATTTTACCCAAACCCGTCTCTGCATCCTTGTCAAATAGCAGCAATGCTCCCATTATGGTGGTGAGCAGCAATGGCGCCATTATGACCACGAAGCTGGTCACCGCCCCTAGTGGTAAGAATGTGTATAGTGGGAAGGGAAAGTTGGATTGTTATTACAAATAGAGAAACTGCAACTGCTATTTATTTTGTTTAAAATACCAGATGTGGTCACTAATTGCAAGCACTTCCAATAACAAAATGAAGCAAAGCGTTCAGTATAGTTACTCCCGGGAAATACGTTTTATAGATAATCTAATGCAGGGGTCCCCAACCACCGGGCCGTCTACCAGTGGCGTGCCGCAGGCTGTGCCAAACTGGGCCACCACTGGTCCCAGCTGCAGTCTATAATAGCTGCAAAAACAATGAAAAAGGCCCTAATTACCTGCAATCCCAGCTCCCTGGTGCGCCGTTGCCATGACAACAGCTGTGCGAAGCCCAGGAAGCTTTCTACTGATTGCGATAAGGGCCAAAATACTGTTTGGACTGTTTTTGGTAAGCCTGAAATGCTCCTACACATCTATACCCTGTCCTCGTAAATATCGTCTTGCTTGAAACCGGTCCGTGGTGCAAAAAAAGATTGGGGACCACTGATGTAATGGATCTCATGATGGCAGATTGCACTGCAAGATTTTAATTTCCTTATTAAAGGAGAAGGAAAGCTGCTGAAGCAGTTTATTGCCAATAGATTAGCCACAATAGTGCAAGCTATAACACTATATTTATTCTGCAGAATGCTTTACCATATCTGAGTAACAGCTCTAGAAGCTCTCTCTGTTTGTTTAGGATAGCAGCTGCCATATTAGCTTCCTGGCTTAGTCTCTCCCTGCTTTCTTATAGCTCTGGGCTCAGATTACAACAGCGAGGGTTAGAAGGAGAGAGGAGCAAACCGAGCATGCTCAAGCCCTAGCCCTGGAGGTTTAAGCTGAAAACAGGAAGTCTGATTCAGAAGCCCATGAGTACACAATAGAAGGAAAGAAATGTGATGTTTCTTTTGACAGAGGACTCAGAGCAGCATTACTTTGAGGCTTTACTGGTGTATTTATATAGACCTTTCTGATAAAGCTTACTTAATTTTAGCCTTCTCCTTTAAACTCCTTTTTCTCATAGGGACACAAGCTACTTACACACGCCCAGCTGTCAGCTCTGCCTTGGGAGCCCGTATGGCTGCTACACATGGAGCTACGTATGTGAAAACCACAACCGGGAGCATAATCACTGTGGTACCGAAATCACTGGCAACACTCGGGGGGAAAATCATAAGCAGCAATATAGTGTCAGGTGAGTCTTATCGAAGGATAAAGGTGTGTGGGTGTGTGCTCCACACTGACGCACAGTTTAATTTCTGCATCTTGTGGTTACCCCCTTACAGTAAAGAAGTACTTAACCTCACCCTTTTGTTTTTATTACAGGTACAACAACAAAGATCACCACTATTCCAATGACCTCCAAGCCTAATGTGATTGTGGTGCACAAAACTACAGGCAAAGGAACAACTATACAGGGTCTCCCAGGGAAGAATGTAGTGACCACATTACTGAATGCCGGGGTAAATCTGAATATTTTCCAACTGCAGGGGATGAGTATATATATACTATATAATTGATGACATTTTCGTGAGTGCCGGTTTTTCCCTTCACTATATATATATATATATATATATATATATATATATAGATATATAGATATATAGATAGATATATATATATAGATATATAGATAGATATAGATATATAGATATATAGATATACATATTTATATATATATATATATATATATATATATATATATATATATATATTCTATAGACTTGTCCCCAAATGGAACTGATTTTCAGCAGGTAATGGGAATAGTATTGCTAGGTTTAATGCTTATTCTGCAGTTTATCCAGGGATTGGTTTAACTGAAGGGTTTGAACTTGCCTGGGTGTTCATTCCTATATACAAGTATGGGACCTGTTATCCAGAATGCTCGGGACCAGGGGTATTCTGGATAAAGGATCTTTCCATAGTTTGGATCTTCATACAAATAGTTAATTCATACATATAGTTTGTACTAGAAAATCATATAAACATTAAATAAACCCAATAGGCTGGTGTTGCCTCCAATAAGGATAAATTATATCTTAGTTGGGATCAAGTAGAAGCGACTGTTTTATTATTGCACAGGAAAGAGAAATCATTTGTACAAATTTGGATAAAATGGAGTCTGTGGGAGACGGCCTTTCCGTAATTCAGAGCTTTCTGGATAACGGGTTTCCGGATAACTGAACAAATACATGTACTATATGTTATTGTCTGTAACGGAGATGGTTTTCTTTTGCTTAGGGGGATAAAACCCTACAAGCATTGCCAGCAGGAACAAAGCCGGCAATATTCACGGCAACTCGCCCAATCACCAAGATGATCATGACGCAGCCCAAGGGTATGGGATCGTCTGTTCAGCCAGCAACCAAGATCATCCCCACCAAAATAGTGTACGGACAACAGGGGAAGACCCAGGTATGTATTTATCCTGATTCAGCAGAATAACACATTTTCTATATTTTGTGTACACACAAAGGCCTTAGGGTAGGCCAAAACATTAGATTGTAGCTCTGCAATAAAATATTTTATTCTTCTTGATTCTGCACACAAGCACATGAACCATTTTTCGAGAGTGCCAGCTCCCCGTGCTATTATATATATATATTTGGCTATTAAAGGGGATGTAAAGGCAAAAAAATAAAATCACATTTTTACTTTCATTAATGGAAATGAAACCTATATCCAAACATTGTGTACAGTTTTTATAAGAAACCTGACTGACTGTATGCAGTGAAATTCTCCCTTCATTTACTTGCTCTGACTGCTGCAGATAGGAAACTTCAGACTGTCCCTAACTGCTCTGCAAGAAAACAATTATACTTGCAAACAGCAGGGGGGGCCCTCGCCTTACTTCCCAGAACAAGAGCAGCTTTGTTTGTTTCCCTGTAGAGCAGTTGGTGACTGTGTAGAGATTTGTATTGGATTTTATTTTTGTCTTTACATTGTTTCCAACTCCAGTGGCAAGGACAAAGACAATGGAGCCAGATTTAAACAGATAAACTGGGATTCTATTTGGAGGATTATTTTGCTGCAGCCACTGGTTCTGCAGAGTTGGAGAAAGTTTGTATTAAACAATACAAAAACTATAAAATCCACATTAGATTACATGACAACACAGGACCCAGTGTCTGTATATTCTGTATATATTTAACAAAGTTTCAAGATGGCGACCCCCTGTGGCCAACTTTGAAAGCATAAATTATTTGTTTGATTAGGCTTGAGTTGTAGTGAGTTCAGGTTTATGTTTAGTATACAAAATACAGCATGTCTAGCATTATTCTATTTTAGACTTTAGTTCCCCTTTAAACTGAAAATGAAAGGTTCTTTCCTGGCCCTGAGGCCAGTGATTGGATCATAACAGAAGCTTGTTCAGACCCATTAGGAGCGAACCATATCAACAGTCTTACGCAGTGCTCTACAAATGTGAATGAAAAAAAACACGCTCAATAGATATCTGACTAAATGTTTTCCAGAAGAGTCAGTCATACATAATTCAGTAAGCAGGCAGCTCAATTTTGTGGGAGTCAAACCATGTGCGCCCATCTTAATTTCCCCCATTAATGCTCTCTAAACTATTTTTATAACACTATAATGCCTATTTTTTGTCTAGGTCCTTATAAAGCCCAAGCCAATGACATTCCAGGCCACCGTGATGAGCGAACAGACCAGGCAGCTGGTAACAGAAACCCTGCAGCAAGCCTCCCGCGTGGTGGAGACCACAAGTGCTACCATTCATGAAGTCAAAGAAGATACAGAGAGCAGCTCCTCTTCCACAGAATCCTCCCAGAGCTCTCAAGGTGCCACAGTCTATATATTGTCTTGGGCACATTTACAGGTCTATAGTCACACTCAATCTGTACAGACTATGAGCAAACTTAGGGGACTGTTCCTGCTGAATTGTGCTTAGTACAGGGGAATACCTATGCTGCCATAGTTTTATGGGATCTCTCTGTACAGACTATGAGCAAATTTAGGGGACTGTTCCTGCTGAATTGTGCTTAGTACAGGGAATACCTATGCTGCCATAGTTTTATGGGATCTCTCTGTACAGGCTATGAGCAAATTTAGGGGCTGTTCCTGCTGAATTGTGCTTAGTACAGGGAATATCTATGCTGCCATAGTTTTATGGGATCTCTCTGTACAGACTATGAGCAAACTTAGGGGCTGTTCCTGCTGAATTGTGCTTAGTACAGGGAATACCTATGCTGCCATAGTTTTATGGGATCTCTCTGTACAGACTATGAGCAAACTTGGGACTGTTCCTGCTGAATTGTGTTTAGTACAGGGAATACCTATGCTGCCATAGTTTTATAGGATCTCTCTGTACAGACTATGAGCAAACTTAGGGGACTGTTCCTGCTGAATTGTGCTAAGTACAGAGGAATACCTATGCTGCCATAGTTTTATAGGATCTCTCTGTACAGACTATGAGCAAACTTAGGGGACTGTTCCTGCTGAATTGTGCTTAGTACAGTGGAATACCTATGCTGCCATAGTTTTATAGGATCTCTCTGTACAGACTATGAGCAAACTTAGGGGACTGTTCCTGCTGAATTGTGCTTAGTACAGGGGAATACCTATGCTGCCATAGTTTTATGGGATCTCTCTGTACAGACTATGAGCAAACTTAGCAGACTTTTCCTGCTGACTTGGTATAACTTTTCATACTGCAAGTGTTACCTGTGCCAGTAACCTCTCCCAAGAAGCCAGAGAAGATGTAGTTCCCCTAAATGTGAAGCTTAGGGGTAAAAACTGTTTAAACGGTCATAATTAAATGACTGTGTGCTCTTTTCCTTAGATTCCCAGCCTGTTGTTCATGTTATTGCTTCTCGAAGCCAGGATTGGGCAGAACATGAAATCGCCATGGAGACCACTCCTACCATCATCTACCAGGACATTGCTGGGGAATCCCAGTCTGCTACATCCACCATTAAGGCCCTGATGGAGCTCCAACAGACTGCAGGTGAGTGAAGAATCGATGACAGGACTTTTTTCATATTTCTGTATAGTAAAAGCCCTGTCTGTGCACCCAACTCAGGCAAATTGAAACAACATATTGCAGCTGTGTGCACTTTGTGTTTGGCATTTGTCTTGGCATAGCTTATTCTCTGCAAGGAGCTTTATTTTCATTTTTGTTAGTACTGATTGCCATGATTGCTCTTACAAGGTCACCTCATCAACGCCATCTTGGATGTGGCTATTCCTTTAAAGTATCGCAAAAATGAAAATTTAATATAAGCTTCAGCATGCTGAAATAAAAAAAAAACGTTCTAAATACAATCAATTAAATATTCTGCATCGTTTCTGAAATAATCAAATTTATCTTCACTATTCCTCTCTCAGCATCTGTTTCTTTTCATTCTGTCTTCATGCAGCAGTTGGGTGTCAGATATTCACTGACAGTTAGATCCAATATATCTTATAGGGGGGCTCCTTTCCTAGCAGATGAATTAGAGCTCACTCAAATAACTGATTCCAGTACAAACAAAATCTAACAAAATAACTGCCTTTTGCACAAATCCTGCATGTAGAGAGACATGATGTCTGGTGAGTTTAATAGAGTGACCTCTAATACATCTTCTAGGCAAAAGGAGCCTAGAAGATGCATCCTTTATATAATAATCAATTTTATCCTCACTATTCCTCTCTCAGCATCTGTTTCTCTTTATTCTGTCTTCATGCAGCAGTTGGGTGTCAGATATTCACTGACAGTTAGATCCAATATATCTTATAGGGGGCTCCTTTTGCCTAGAAGATGTATTCGAGTTCATTCAAACAACTGATTCCAGTACAAACAAAAATCTAACAAAAAAACTGCCTTTTGCACAAATCCTGCATGTAGAGAGACATGATGTCTGGTGAGTTTAATAGAGTGAGTTCTAATACATCTTCTAGGCAAAAGGAGCCCCCTCTATAAGATATATTGGATCTAACTGTCAGTGAATATCTGACACCCAACTGCTGCATGAAGACAGAATGAAGAGAAACAGATGCTGAGAGAGGAAAATTGGAGGCAGAATGCCTACATACAGGTAAGGGAAGGGAAGAAACCCCCAGGGTGTGATTTCAGATAGATGAGAATCTGTTTTAGCAGAAACACAGGTGGCCTTTACATTCTGTACATTCCTTCTTGTATAACCCTGGTATTCAGGCTGGAGTCTCAAGCAGATTTTGTTGTACACAGTTCATGTTCTCATTCAAGAAGGTCTGTAGTTTGGGACATCAGTTCCCTGCCACTATTATGCCCATTTAGGGCTTGATGGTACCTACTGAGCAACAAAATTTAAAGGGGAACTATCGCAAAAATGAAAATGTAATATAAGCGTCAGCAATGAAATTAGAAACTTTTGAAATACGATCAATTAAAAATTCTGTATGTTTCTCAAGTTTATATTGACTATCCTACTTAGAATCTGTTTCTCTTCATTCTGTCTTCATGCAGCAGTTGGGTGTCAGATATTCACTGACAGTTAGATCCAATATATCTTATAGGGGGGCTCCTTTTGCCTAGAAGATGTATTAGAGTTCACTCTATTAAACTCACAAGACATCATGTCTCTCTACATGCAGGATTTGTGCAAAAGGCAGTTATTTTGTTAGATTTAGTTTGTAGTGGAATCAGTTAATTGAGTGAGCTCTAATACATCTGCTAGGAAAGGAGCCCCCCCTATAAGATATATTGGATCTAACTGTCAGTGAATATCTGACACCCAACTGCTGCATGAAGAGAGAATGAAGAGAAACAGATGCTGAGAGAGGAATAGTGAACATAAACTTGATTATTTCAGAAACAATGCAGAATATTTAATTGATTGTATTTATAAAGTTTCTTATTTCCGAAGCTTATAGTAAATTTTTTTGCGCTATAGTTCTGCAATGAAATTAGAAACTTTCTAAATACAATCAATTAAAAATTCTGTATTTTTTCTGAAATAATCAAGTTTATCTTCACTATTCCTCTCTCAGCATCTGTTTCTCTTCATTCTCTCTTCATGCAGCAGTTGGGTGTCAGATATTCACTGACAGTTAGATCCAATATATCTTATAGGGGGGCTCCTTTTGCCTAGAAGATGTATTAGAGCTCACTCTATTAAACTCACCAGACATCATGTCTCTCTACATGCAGGATTTGTGCAAAAGGCAGTTATTTTGTTAGATTTAGTTTGTAGTGGAATCTGCTATTTAAATTAGCTCTACTACGTCTTCTAGGCAAAAGGAGCCCCCCTATAAGATATATTGGTTCTGAGTTTCATTACAGGCAGCTGTTAGAATTTATACAATAGTTGCTGATACTCCAGAGATGCTGCTGAGAAATAGATCAACTAAATGTAGTAAAATTGTAACAGAATCTGCACCTGAATTACTGAGCTGCCAGACTCAAACATCAGACACGAACATTCAACTTTAAACTTATATTTTGGAAAAACAGTAAAAAATAAATAATGGAAGGTATGGGTAAGTGAAAAAAGGTCTTTATTTCTGGGGAACAATCTGAAAACAACTGAACTGGAAAAAGTGTTTGGAAGGTGAATATCCCCTTTAATATTCTCTCACCGAAAGAAAATATGTATTAAGGTCAGTTGAGTTATTATGGGATTAGGCCTCCAGCTGAACCACCTGTATAGTCATGTACATAAATGATTTAATTACAGAGCTGGATTAATTAAATTAAAAGGAATGGTAACATAAAAAATGAAAGTGTTTTAAAGTACAGTAATACAAATATAATGCAGTGTTCCCCTGCACTCGTAAATCTGTTTATATAAAACAGTTATATGGCTACACAGCAGCTTGTTTATATAAACTATAGTAGTACGTATCTGTTATCTACTGTGTATCCTGTGCTTGAATGGCTGCCCCATGGCTACACAGCAGCTTGTTTATATAAACTATAGTAGTACTTATCTGTTATCTACTGTGTATCCTGTGCTTGAATGGCTGCCCCCATGGCTACACAGCAGCTTGTTTATATAAACTATAGTAGTACTTATCTGTTATCTACTGTGTATCCTGTGCTTGAATGGCTGCCCCCATGGCTACACAGCAGCTTGTTTATATAAACTATAGTAGTACTTATCTGTTATCTACTGTGTATCCTGTGCTTGAATGGCTGCCCCCATGGCTACACAGCAGCTTGTTTATATAAACTATAGTAGTACTTATCTGTTATCTACTGTGTATCCTGTGCTTGAATGGCTGCCCCCATGGCTACACAGCAGCTTGTTTATATAAACTATAGTAGTACTTATCTGTTATCTACTGTGTATCCTGTGCTTGAACGGCTGCCCCCATGGCTACACAGCAGCTTGTTTATATAAACTATAGTAGTACTTATCTGTTATCTACTGTGTATCCTGTGCTTGAACGGCTGCCCCCATGGCTACACAGCAGCTTGTTTATATTTCTCCATATTTCTTATTATATTTAAATATTTCCATAGAAATCCTCCTCTTCTGAGCTGTACTTATTGGGACCTGTGTGTAATTGAACCATGAACCTTCATTGTCTTTTATTGTACAGTTTCTCTTTTATTCTTCTCAGTCTGTAGACAGGATGGTTTGGAATGCTGCAGATGAGTTCTCTAAAGGGGTAGTTTACCTTTAAATTAAAGGACCAGTAACATCAAAAAGAAATAAATAAAAATCGTTAGTATACCACAAAAAAAATTAAACTTTTAAATCACACAGTCTCTATTAAGAAATAACTTGCCTCCACTTCAGGAAAGGTGATCCATTGTGCGGCGCTCGATTTCTCCTCCCTGCCTATTATAGGAGATAGCCAGGGAGAAGAAATAAAGTGTCGCACGATGGATCGCTTTTCCGGAGAGGAGCGACAAACAGAGTTTCGGTAAGTTATTTCTTAATAAAGGCTGTGTGACTTAAAAGTTTAATTTGTCTTGGTGGTTTTTTTTTTGTTTTTTTTTAAAATTTAACTTTTAGTATGATGCAGAGAGGGATATTCTGAGACAATTTGCAATTGGTTTACATTTTTTATTATTTGTGGTTTTTTAGTTATTTAGCTTATTTTTCAGCATCTCTCCAGTTTGTAATTTCTGCCGTCTGGTTGCTGGGCGCCAAATTCCCCTAGCAACCATGCATTGATTTGAATAAGAGACAGGAATATGAATAGGAGAGGCCTGATTAGAAAGATGAGTAATAAAAAGTAACAATAACAATACATTTGTAGCCTTACAGAGCATTTGTTTTTTTTAGATGGGGTCAGTGACCCCCATTTGAAAGCTGCAAAGAGTTAGAAGAAGAAGGCAAATAATTAAAAATAATCAACTGGCTTCTGAATCTGAGCTGAATGCTGAGGATCAATTACAAACTCACTGAACAGTTATGTCCCATGTGGGCCCCCTTATAGTCACTGACTAACTCCGAGTTAGAGAGCTGAAAAGCAGGAAGTAGTGTTCTGTTAATCTGCCCAGATTTTATTTTTACGCTGCACTGTTCTTTTAAAGGTGAATCACCCCTTTAATATGGCATTATTTTTGGGCTCACGCAGCCTTATTTAGCCACTCGGGTGTGTGTGTTTATATTCATGTCCTGCAACAGAGGCAGCCTACTAACTAATTGTCTCTTACCCACAGTCAGATCAAGACAAGTGGCTTCTACCAACACCTTGAGCTCTGGGGAGGTGCCTCTTTCTTCCCTCCTACAAGTGAATCATCCAACGCAGCAGCTGCATCCGGTGCAACCCACACGCACCCTGTTGCAGCACATTAGCCAGTCCCAGACTGCAGCACAAGCATCTGTAGTGGTGAAATCAATCCCAACCTCCTCCAGTGGAGCCATCACTCATATAATGCAACAGGTAAGCTCCTTCCTCACTATTTGCCCCTCCTGAGAACCAGAACTTGCCAAGATCAGGCCTAAAGCCCTGGGAATGGCAAATTAATAGCCAGTTAAAGGAACAGTAACACCAAAAAAAATAAGTGTTTTAAAGGAATGACAATATAATTTACTGTTGCCTTGTGCTGGTACACAACAGATAAGTACTACTATAGTTTATATAAACAACCTGCTATCTACTGTGTATCCTGTGCTTGAATGGCTGCCCCCATGGCTACACAGCAGCTTGTTTATATAAACTATAGTAGTACTTATCTGTTATCTACTGTGTATCCTGTGCTTGAATGGCTGCCCCCATGGCTACACAGCAGCTTGTTTATATAAACTATAGTAGTACTTATCTGTTATCTACTGTGTATCCTGTGCTTGAATGGCTGCCCCCATGGCTACACAGCAGCTTGTTTATATAAACTATATTAGTACTTAGCTGTTATCTACTGTGTATCCTGTGCTTGAATGGCTGCCCCCATGGCTACACAGCAGCTTGTTTATATAAACTATAGTAGTACTTATCTGTTATCTACTGTGTATCCTGTGCTTGAATGGCTGCCCCCATGGCTACACAGCAGCTTGTTTATATAAACTATAGTAGTACTTATCTGTTATCTACTGTGTATCCTTTGCTTTGCTTTGCTCTCACTGCTTTAATTAGGGAAAATTGATTTTTTTTTTTTATTTATTTATTTGCAGCATTTTTCTAACTTTGTCTCACAGGCACTGAGCAGCCACACGGCCTTCAGCAAGAGAAGTGAGGAGACTGTGGCTGAAGAGGGGGAAGTGGAGGAAATGGACACTTTGGATCCCCAAACTGGCATTTTGTACCGAGCTGCCTTGGCCCAGAAGCAGCAGAAACAGATCCATGTTCAGCAGGAGGGAGCTCACCTCCAAGTGAAGACTGTACAGTCTCTGCAGACCAAACAGAAGCAGCTCATTCAGCTCCAGTCGGATCAGATGCAGCACAAACTGCAACAGACGGCTCAGCTATCCATCAGGCAGCAGAAGATCACTCCCATGCAGCAAGAGCGCCACCTGCTGGTGAAGGAGAGGCACATCCCTAACATCGTGTCTCAGCCCCAGCAGACTGTAGTGCAAGTGCTGGCCGTTAAAACCACTCAGCAGCTGCCCAAACTGCATCAGGTTCAAGGCCAACAGAAGATCTACATGCAGACCCCTATACAAGTGCCAGTCTCCTCTGAGAAACAGCCTGCTACTCAGGTAAGGGGAAATACACCCCATAGTCTTGTTTTTGTTTTTAGCTCAGTGGTAGCTGCTTCCTCTGATTTTTTTATATTTAATTTTGAAATCTGACACTTCTCTTGCTGAAGGCTGTATGGCTGCTCAGTGCCTGTGAGACAAAGGGGCTAGACATATTGTCAGTTTCCCAGCTGCCCCAGTCATGTGACTTGTGCTCTGATAAACTTCAGTCACTCTTTACCTCTGTACTGCAAGTTGGAGTGATATCACCCCCTTCCTTCCCCCCCCCCAGCAGCCTAACAACAGAACAATAGGAAGGTAACCAGATAGCAGCTCCCTAACACAAGATAACAACTGCCAGGTAGATCTAAGAACAACACTCAATAGTAAAATCCAGGTCCCACTGAGACACATTCAGTTACATTGAGTAGGAGAAACAACAGCCTGCCAGAAAGCAGTTCCATCCTAAAGTGCTGGCTCTTTCTGAAATCACATGACCAGGCAAAATGACCTGAGATGCACCTACACACCAATATTACAACTAAATACACTTGCTGGTTCAGGAATGACATTTTATATTGTAGAGTGAATTATTTGCAGTGTAAACTGTGTCATTTAGTCATAAACTACATCCTAAAATCATGGCAGAATCCCTTTAAAGGAGAACTAAAGCTTAAAGGTGGCCATTCACTATTAGACATCACCAAACTCGCAGTCCTTAACCAGATCTGCCCAGATATGTAGCATGCTTCGAATGTAGTTTTGCGCATGCGCAATTGAGCTCGTTATCAGCCGGCGCCATGGCCGGCCAGGTTGCCTAGGGTGCCTGCCCGGGTTGGCCCGGCTCTGCTTATAATGAGGAGTAAGGGAGCATCAAATCTGCCTGTAATGGGCGGATAATGCTCAAACGTTGGCTGATTCCACGTAAATCTAATGATGGGGGCACATGTGTATTTGGTTTCTGAACTGTTATCATTTTGCAACATTTAGTTGAGACATTTCTCAGCAGCATCTCTTGTATCAATTGTAACGGCTGCCTTTAAAGGGGTGGTTCACCTTTACTTTAACTTTTAGTATGTTATAAAATGACTAATTCTAAGCTATCTTTTAATTGGCCTTCATTGTTTATTTTGATCGTTTTTTAATTATTTTGCCTTTTTCTTCTGACACCTTCCAGCTTTCAAATGGGGGTCACTGACCCCATCTAAAAAAACAAATGCTCTGTAAGGCTACAAATCTGTTGTTATTGCTACTTTTTATTCCTCCTCTTTCTATTCAGGCCTCTCCTATTCATATTTCATGAGTAGTCTCATGAATGGTTGCTGGGGTAATTTGGATCCTAGCAACTAGATTGCTGACATTGCAAACAGGAGAGCTGCTGAATAAAAAGCTAAATAACTCAAAAACCACAAATAATAAAACATGAAAACCAATTGCAAATTGTCTCTACACCATATTAAAAGTTAACTCAAAGTTGAACAACCCCTTTAATGAAACTCAACTAAATGTATCCATTTAGAACAGTTTTCGAGGGTCGGCGACCCCCCCTTTCCCAGAGCTGCTTTAGAAAGTGTTGGAAGGTGAACATCCCCTTTGAAGGCATAATATCCACTTACTTACGGACTGTTTCGGGGGTAAAGCTGAGGCAGAATGAAGCTCACATGGATACATTTATATGTTACAGTCCCCCCCACCTTTTACTTTTTGCATCGGCAGCTTCCAGCAATTCTACAAGAGATTTTGCTCACATGGAAACATCAAATCTGCTCCTGATCTTATCAAATCCAGTATATTGTGAGTTTATGGCATAACTAATATATATATTTATTTATTTGCTAGGTGACACAACCTATCATGTCCCCGGGATCCGCTGTTACAAAGATCACCTTTGAGGGCCACCAGCCTCCTACTGTTTCCAAGGCAACGGTTAGTGACTGCCTGCCCAAACTGCCCCCGGCTGTCTCTAGCATCTTACCTTCTTCCCAGAGCACAGACAAGGCCTCTGTAGGCGATATATTGAAGATGTCTATGATGGAGGCAGACATCGACACAAACACAGAACCCATGGTTGTTGATGCCCCCACCAAAGTCACCCCCATTATTAAACCCATGCCCATGCTAACTGAAGCTACTGTAACCCAGGTGCCAAGGTTTTCTGTTCCGAGCACAGTGGCTGCTTCTGTCCCACCACCTCCAAAATGTTTCCCAGCCCCAATTATAACGACTGCCCCTCCCACTTCACTTCCTGGACCTCTCCCACCGCCTCCTCCTCTTACCAGGAAAGTCGATGTTCCTGTTGCCAGTCAGATCATCCAGATACAGAATGTGCCACAAAAGAGAATTGAAGAAGTGCCTTCTGAAATTATTATCCAGGTAAGCCAGCCAATAGCAGCTCTCGCACAATCAAACTCTGGTGTCTGACAGTTTTTATTATGAGCCCACAAGGCTGTTCCTGCTGAATTGTGCTTAGTACAGGGAATACCTATGCTGCCATAGTTTTATGGGATCTCTCTGTACAGACTATGAGCAAACTTAGGGGACTGTTCCTGCTGAATTGTGCTTAGTACAGGGGAATACCTATGTGTCATAGTTTTATGGGATCTCTCTGTACAGACTATGAGCAAACTTAGGGGGCTGTTCCTGCTGAATTGTGCTTAGTACAGGGGATACCTATGCTGCCATAGTTTTATGGGATCTCTCTGTACAGACTATGAGCAAACTTAGGGGACTGTTCCTGCTGAATTGTGCTTAGTACAGGGGAATACCTATGCTGCCATAGTTTTATGGGATCTCTCTGTACAGACTATGAGCAAACTTAGGGGACTGTTCCTGCTGAATTGTGCTTAGTACAGGGAATACCTATGCTGCCATAGTTTTTTGGAATCTCTCTGTACAGGCTATGAGCAAACTTAGAATTGCGCTTGCTACAGGGGAAAACCTATGCTGCCATAGTTTTATGGGATCTCTCTGTACAGACTATGAGCAAATTTAGGGGACTGTTCCTGCTGAATTGTGCTTAGTACAGGGGGATACCTATACTGCCATAGTTTTATGGGATCTCTCTGTACAGACTATGAGCAAATTTAGGGGCTGTTCCTGCTGAATTGTGCTTAGTACAGGGGAATACCTATGCTGCCATAGTTTTATGAGATCTCTCTGTACAGACTATGAGCAAACTTAGGGACTGTTCCTGCTGAATTGTGCTTAGTACAGGGAATACCTATGCTGTCATAGTTTTATGGGAACGATCTGTACAGACTATGAGCAAACTTAGGGGACTGTTCCTGCTGAATTGTGCTTAGTACAGGGGAATACCTATGCTGCCATAGTTTTATGGGATCTCTCTGTACAGACTATCAGCAAACTTAGGGGCTGTTTCTGCAGAACCCAATTGGTCAATGTGCCACACCCCATGTAGGCTAATTTAATATAAAGGGATGGGATAAGGAAGCTTGTGCCCAATTAGGAGACTGAAGGTCTTCAGTTACTAACCTGTGTCCATCAGCTACACAGCTTTAAGGAGACCAGTGTGGCAAGTGATGATGCGCTTGGGGTTGGGGCAACATCTCAGTAGGATGGGGCATGGTTTACATTTGTCCTTCAGATTGAGTTCTTGGCCTTTGTCCCCATGCCCAGCGGCACTTGTAGGGCAGCTCATACTGAAGCTGTGTTGGTGGATGACATGGGTTAGCAACTGAGGGCAGTGTTAAACTGTGTAAAAATAAAAACTGGGTAAATAGACAGGCTGTGTAAAATAAAAATGTATCTAATATAGTTAGTTAGCCAAAAATGTAATGTATAAAGGCTGGAGTGACTGGATGTGCAACATAATAGCCAGAACACTACTTCCTGCTTTTCAGCTCTCTAACTTTGAGTTAGTCAGTGACTATAAGGGGGGCCACATGGGACATTACTGTTCAGTGAGTTTGTAATTGATCCTCAACATTCAGCTCAGATTCAAAAGCAACAGTTATGACCCATGTGGCCCCACCTCAAATTACTGGTTACTGCCTGGTCACCAGGGTAACCAATCAGTGGAAAGCAAGAGAGCGGCAAAGCAGGAAGTAGTGTTCTGGCTATTATGTTACACATCCAGTCACTCCAGCCTTTATTTTGCACAGCCTATCTATTTACCCAGTTTTTATTTAATCTGCATAGAGTCACTATCCCTTTATCTTTCACATACCGCTTGGCATTTACTTGGGTAACCTAGAACCTACAGAGTCCATTGAGCTGGGGGAATGTTAGAGACATAAGCCGTGTGATGCCATTCTAGGTACATAGAGTCTTTGTTTTCCTTCAAACTTTCAGACCATCCCTCAGTATCATCCCATCCCTTGTCACTCCAGCTCCAATGTGGTAGTGGAACCCAGTGGACTTCTGGAGATGAGTAACTTTACTAGCCAGGGGCTCGGAGAGGAAGACTCCATGTTGGTTCACCATGAGGAAAGCGGCAAAACCCAAGCTCCTATCCACATCGAGGACTTATAGCAGAACCTCAACAGATGCTGGAGGGACCTCCTACTCTTATGTCACATGACTCCTGTACAATATGGGCGCCTTAACAGTGACAACGTTCTCCCGGATTGAGAAGATGCTGGTGTGACCCTTTGACAACTTACCTTAATAGTAAATCAAGGGTCAAGAAGAGGAGGATGATCGTCTGATTGGTGCCTAGATATTTTGGAATGTAAAAGGGAAACTTGATATTTCTTTGTAAGATTGAAGCACACTTGTATTTGGATGTATACAGAGTTCACATCAGGCGTGACCAGTTTAGATGCATGCTGCAGACCGCATCGGAGTTTCATGCAGCCAGGCACTAGGCAGGAAAATGAATTTCTAGTTATCTTACAAGTTACTAAATTCACTTAATCTGGATCTTCCACATCTCACGTCCAGCATTCATTTTTCATTTATATTGTTGTCTGTTTTTGAGCCGGAAAAGATATTTTAAGGGAAAGAAAAGCTATGGGCCAGATATCCATGTGCTCAGTACCGGGTTTTTTTTATTTATTTATATATATATATATATATATATATATATATATATATATATATATATATATATATATATATATATATATATATATATATACATATGTAAAATTGTAAAGCAGAAAAACACTGATGCCTGTAGATAACTGTAAGTAGCCGTCATCAGTGCCGCATTTCAAGTCGTGGTTTTCTGACCGTCCATGTTTCTGTACCTTTTTAAATGATCGCCTTAAAGGCGCACATCTAATGTATTTTTTTAAAGTCCTTCTGTAAATAGACAAAGGTTGTTTTTTTTTTTTCCTCCGCTCTTTTTTTGTACAGTAATAACCAGCGGTTTTGTGAGCAGCCTTCTATGTACATACCTTTTGTATATCTGCGTTACTGCCTGTGTCAGTGCCATATTTTATAACTGGTAGTCAGTTTTCTCTTAAAGGCTACATGGTGCTTTGTTGAGTTTTTTTTTTCTATTTCTTTTTTTTAAAAGGCGCTGTTCACCTTACTCATAGTTGTTTTCCAATTGCTTTCTATTTTCTGTGTGAACGGTTTTCTAATATTCAAGTGTAAAGTGTCGTTTTTCACCTTCTAAGGGCAGAGGCACACATGGAGATTCGGGGTAATTAGTCGGCCAGCGACAAATCGGCTCTTCTACGGGCGACTAATCTCCCCGAACTGCCTTCCCGCCGGCTAGAATCGAAATCACCGGCGCGATGGCACTCAGAACGCTTCGTTTTCCGAAGTCGCCAAAGTTTCCTCGTGAGGCAACTTCGGGCGACTTCGGAAAACGAAGAGCTCCAAGTGCCATCCTGCCGGCAATTTACATTCTAGTCGATGAGAAGGCAGTTCAGGGAGATTAGTCGCCCGAAGAAGAGGTGATTTGTCACTGCCCGACTAATCTCCCTGAATCGCCATGTGTGCCTCTGCCCTAAAGCAGCTCTGGGAGGGGGGTCGCTGACCCTTTAAACTTAAATTGATCCATTAGTTGATCCATTTTTTTATTTCTGTCCCTGTTGAGCAGAATCCCTGAGTTTCATTACAGGCAGCTGTTAGACTTGATACAATAGTTGCTGATATTCCCTATAGATCCTGCTGAGAAATGGATCAACTAATGGAGCAACTAAACAGAACCTGCACCTGAATCACTGAGCTATGGAAAATAATTGAAAAAAGTCTTTTTCTGGGAAACAATCTGACAACAACTGAACTGAAAAAGTGTTTGGAAGGTGAGCAACCCCTTGAATTTATTTATTTATTTTTTTTGGCCCCCAGTCTCCAGATGCATTTACCCCATGTACAGTCATCATTAGCCACTTTTTGGGAGTTGTAGTTCAGCAGCAGTGTTGATCGTTTGGTTATCTTACAAGTGGAAATGCTTAAAGTATTCATACTTTCATTTAAAGGAGAACTACAATAAGTAAAATACAACTTGCCGTGTGTGCTTCTGATTCACCTTTGAGTTAAGGTTTAGTTGTTATAGAATTTTCTATACTTAGCAACAATTCTGTTTTCTCTAGTGTCTGCTTGGGGGACACAGGGAACCATGGGGTATAGCTGATGCCATTAGGAGATAGGACACAACAATAAAGAAAACGAACTCCTCCTCTGCTGGCTATACCCCCCAGCGGGCGGAGCCTAGTCCAGTTTTTTGTTGTGTCCTCAGGAGGTAGGACATGTCCTATATTCTCTTCATATATTTTTTATTTTTCTACTACTTGGAGATATGTAGTCTCCTACACTGTGTAGGATGCCTGGGGTCTATTAAGCTACATTGCTTTGACCACCCAGTTCTGAATACCCTCTCGCACTGTGCACAGGAAGGGTAAAACTGGGCAGGACACAGAATGCTCTTGGACCGTGGGGGGTAAGTATACCGACTCCCTCAGTCCCCACTTCATCCCTCAGCATTTTGAAGGTTCCTCTAGTCCCCTGAGGAATGAGACAGCCCTCCTCAACACGGGTTTCCCCCTCTCTGAGGAAAGGGCAGGCCGGCTAGAATTCGGCTAAGATGCTGGCGCCCTTCCTCCATTGCGCACCACGCTGTCATGCACAGACGCGCATCAGCCGTCGTGCACTGGCGCAAACAGCCTAAACCGGAACTGCGTCTTCTGCCTTATGCTCTTTTGGAACACACACCACTTGGCTTCCCACACACTGCGGCCGCATACGGAACAGTGAACCACGGCGGGTGGGCGCTGCACTTGGAGCAGGACACGGCAATCAGGTTAACTAGCCCCTTGCTGTGTTGTACCTAGCGCGGTGACTGCTCTTAAGCCTTTTCACCCTTAGACCCAAAAAAAACCCATTTCCTTACCACATCATGTCTGATGGTCTACACCACCTTCTATTGATACTCCAGTCTTCATGTTATCAAAGAACACAGCGTTGCCATTCCCCGATTCCTCCTCATTTAAGGATCAGATGGACAAGAAAATGGATGGGCTACTCCATTCTCTATTCTCAGCTTCAGGCTCTGCCCTTCGCCCTATCCTAGCCACAGCGTGGGGGAGCAGGGCCGTACAAACATGGCCAGACTCTCTGGTCCAAGCAATCCTTGCAGGAGTTCCACAACAGGAACTGTCTCAACTGGCATCACAGATTAAGGAAGATAATGAATACATATGTGAGGCAGCCCTAGATGCAACACAAGTAGTCAGCAGAGCATCAGCTCTATCAATAGCCACCCATAAGTCCCTTTGGATGTAGCTATGGTCTGCAGATTTATCATCCAAAAAGTCACTAACATCATTACCGTCTAAGGGCAAACTCCTTTTTGGTCCAGATCTTGATAAAATCATCAGCCAAGCGACAGGTGGGAAGAGCACCCTACTTCCACAACCAAAGGCTCGTTCTTCCTTTTGTAAAGGAAAATTTTTTCGTCCCTCACAAAACAGAAACAATAGGCACTCTCTGCCGCGTCACACAGTTTCTAACAGGGGAATTCGCCAGTAAGAACAGAACCTCCTGGCAAGGATGTAAACCCACCAGAACGTCGGACAAGCCCTCTACAGCATGACGGGGGGCCATGGAAACACGGGGCACCCTTAGGGGGAAGGTTGCTCCATTTTTCCCAACGGTAGTTAGCAATAACGTCAGATTCTTGGATACAAGAAGTTCTAACGCACGCCTACCACCTAGAATTTTAAACCTTACCCCCTCGATGATTTTTTACATCAAGAATGCCACAAGAGCCAACCAAACAAAATGCCTTCCAAAGCGTACTGAATACCCTTCGCCAGGCAGAGGTTATTTCCTCAGTACCCCCAAAAGAACAGTTCAAAGGATATTACTCAAACCTGTTTGTAGTTCCCAAAAAAGACGGGTCAGTGCGCCCAATAAAGGGTTTCAACAAATTCATTCGCCCACAACAGTTCAAAATGGAATCTCTACGATCCATCATTGCAGCAATGGCTCCGAGCCAATTCCTAACCTCTCTAGACATAAAGGACGCCTATTTGCACGTGCCTATCTTCCCTTCACATCAGAAGTACTACCAATTCAAAGCACTTCCCTTCGGCGCCATATACCTGCGCCAAGGGTATTCACAAAGATCATGGCAATCGCCACAGCAGAGATGCAGCAGTCAGGAATTTCCATAACCTCGACGACTTGGTAATCAAAGCTCCATCTTTAGCAGAAGCGAAAAGAGTAACCAACAGCTCAGATGGACTATCAACCTGGAAAAATCCTCCACGACACCCAGTCAATCCATGGTGTTCCTGGGACTACTATTCCACACACAGACACAAACAGTGTCTCTAACCCAAGTAAAAATAGCACATCTCAAGACTCTGATACACTCACTACTAGCACGTACAAGTCATCCAATCAGATTCTGCATGAAGGTACTGGGAGTAATGGTGTTGACTATAGAGGCTGTTCCATTTGCCCAAATTCACATGCATGAGCTCTAATGGAACATTCTCACGTCATAGAAAAGGAAGTCCTCTTCACAGGAGATATGTCTATCTCAGGAGGGTTTCCCTGACCTGGTGGTTACGCACTCCACTACTCTTCAGGGGAAAACCCCTTTGGGGAACCACAGTGGAAACTGATGCAAGCCTATCAGGATGGGGGGCTGTACTCGAGGAAAAATCAGCACAAGGACTGTGGAACCAAGCGGAAAGTGGCTTACCCATAAATCTACTGGAGATAAGGGCAATTCAACTGGGACTACATCATTGGCAAGCAGTACTCTCGGGCCAACCAGTAAAGATACAGTCGGACAACTCAACAGTGGTGGCCTGTATAAACCACCAGGGAGGCACAAGAAGCAGAGCAGCTCTGAAGGAGGTCAAACTCATATTTTGATGGGCAGAGAAAAACAACACCAGACTATCAGCCATATTCTTTCCAGGAATACAAAACTGGGAAGCAGATTTTCTCAGACGCCAAACATTAGATCCAGGCGAATGGGCTCTAAAAGAGATCTTTCATCAGATAATGGCACGGTGGGGCTTGCCACAGGTGGATCGAATGGTCTCTCGCCACAATCGACAGGTACCAACATTCTTTGCACGATGCCGGGACCCTCTGGCACTAGCAGCAGATGCCCTCACGGCCCCATGGGACTTTCAGCTAGCGTATGCCTTTCCACAAATTCCTCTGATACCCAGAATAATAAAAAGGTACAGAGAGAAAGAACCACCCTCATCCTCATAGCACCACGTTCTTGGTTCTCGGATCTCATCAACATGTCAATAGAAAATCCGTGGACACTTCCCAACATACCGGACCTACTCCATCAGGGTCCAATTCTGCATCCCACGCCCCACAGCCTCAACTTGACTGTGTGGCTCTTGAGACCAACATCTTAAAACGAAAAGGTTTTTCAGACGTTGTAATTCACACCCTGCTCGGCGCAAAAGCCTACATCAGCCAGAGCATACTACCGAGTGTGAATTAGTTACAGACACTGGTGTATCAAACACAAAGCAAACTTTGAAAAATTTTCCATGCCTAACCTTTTGGATTTCCTCCAAGAAGGAGTAGCCTTAGGACTATCCCTTGGTTCTCTCAGATCCCAGATCTCGGCTCTCTCCATTTTATTCCAGAGGAAGCTAGCCCTCCTATCGGATGTCAAGACTTTTCTCCATGGAGTAGCACATGTGGCTCCGGCATTCCGAAAACCAGTGGCTACCTGGGACCTCACCATAGTTCTAAAGGCACTTCAGAGGGCTCCCTTTGAATCTTTGGCATCCATACTACTGCAGGGGGTCACATGGAAGACTGTTTTTGCTTCAGCAAAACGAATGTCCGAGCTCAGTGCTCTTTCCTGCAAATCACCATTCCTCACCTTCCACTCTGACAGAGTAGTGCTTCGCATGATACTGTACCTACCTTTCTACCAAAAGTGGTTTCAGCATTCCACATCAACCAGGAAATAACCATTCCTACATTCTGTCCGTCTCCGGCAAATCCCAAGGAAATAGCCCTTCATTCCTTGGATCCAGTACGTGCTCTAAATTTTTATCTGCACATGGTCCGCAAGGTACGAAAAACAGATTCACTCTTCATTTTTTTTTTCAAGAATTTTTATTAATTTTCTTTATAGAAAACAAGCAATTCGTAAGATGAGAAAAAACATCAAATAAACAAATTGAACATAAATCATAATAATACAATTAGCATAAGCATGAATCCATTACACTGCATTCAAAGTATCTGTTAAAGGTATAAAAAAAAACCTATAGGCCAGAATATAATAACGTATTGTTATGTATCTATGGAACAATTAAGAATATATGTTTGAAAAAAATGTTTCCATTTAGTTAAAACAATTTTGTAGACTTTCAACTCTATAACTAATTGCCTCATTCATATACAGATTATGTAACTCTATTAAAACCTAATTTAAAGAAGGTAAAGATTTTTCTATCTACTTTTTAAAAATACCGTAACTCTCCGAGCTCCAGCAATAACCAACTTCATAAATTTAGAAATATGGTCAACCTTAAATTCTTTGGAATTTGGTACTAATAATGTAAAATCTAAAGAGCTAGTCAACCCTAAAAGGGCATCATGAGAAGATAGTGAAATCTTGGATTATAAGAGATTGCTTCTGTAATTTTCAATATCTGTCCAAAAGTTTTTTATTTCTATACATTCCCAAAGTAGATGGAATGAATTTGGAGAGGGATACTCACATTTTGGACAGTTGTTGAGGAATTTGGTATTTTTGGATTTGAAATTAAAACCTTTGTATGCTAAATGAATTAATCTATAATGTTGTTCTCTCCACACTTCAGATAAATGGACCATTTTTTGGTTGTTGAATCCATCGGACAAGTCTTAAAATCTATGTTTTTCCATAAATTTGATTGGATGGATCTGATGTTTAAATCAAAATTGGAGTAAATACATTAATTAAAAAAACGAGGATAATGAGGAATTGTAAGAAAGTAAAGTTTCCTTTGCTTCAAGTTTATTGTACCAATGAGCAAGTTGAAGATAGTACAATTTCTCCTTTCCTGAAACATGGAATTTAAGCCTAAATTCATCCCAATCAAGGATTTTCCAAGTTGAAGGTGAAATAATGTCTATCAGTAAACGAATACGTTTCTTTTTCCAGGAGGTTGACATTGGACAGAACCTTGAACAAGGAATATCTTTGTTTCTTGTTAAAGGCAAATAAGGAGTCAATTTATAGTCTGAATTATATAATTTATGTAATAATCTCCAAACTGAAAAGGTGTCTCCATAAATTGGATTATCCTTTACCTCTAAAAGTTGATTTCTAAATGGTTTATGTAATAGTCCTAAAATATTTTCTCCATGATCAGTTATTGTTTCTAACTGAACATTTGTATATTTTTCATTTATCCATTCTATAATGTAACGGGTAATGGATGAAATATTAAATGACCTATAATCTGGCTCTCCTAGACCTCCAAAAGATTTTGAGTTTTTTTAACTTTAGTAGAGATATTTTAGGAACCTTTCCTCTCCAGAGGAATCTTGACATAGAAGACTCCAATGTATTAATGGCTTTATGTCGTAAAAGTAAAGGGAAACTAATAATAAAATAAATACATTTTAGAAAAACCAACATCTTCTAAAAAGATATTCTACCTTTTAAATTCAAAGGAATATTTGATTCACTCTTCATTGTGTGCTCAGGACCACAGAAGGGATCTCCTGCCACAAAGGCTTCAATCTCCAGATGGATCAAACAGACTATACAAAGAGCTTATGTGGCACAAGGGTTAAGGGGCAAAGCGCCTAACGATAGCGCAAATTCGCCAGCGTGACGCACCCTTTACGCCAGGCGAAGTTGCACTATGACGAAGGGACGTAACTACGTTAATTCACTAACTTACGCATTTTACTGAACGTTACCTCTTGCACCAGACTTGCCTTCGCCACCTCAGACCAGGCGAAGTGCAATAGAGTAGATAGGGCTTGCTTCATAAATAGTTAAAAAAACGCTGGCGTCTTTTCCTTTTTTAAGGGTGATAGGCTGAAAAAGATAGTTTTCATTTTTTTTGGGGGTACCCTCCTTCCCCCCTACATTTCCTAACATATGGCACGTAAACTATACAGTGGGCACATGTATAGGGCAAAATAACACCTCTATTTTATTTAATGAAGCTTTCCCAGGCTTGTGCAGTGTAATGTATTTGCTGCTACATATATGTTCATTGTACTTTAACTTGGCGCCGTATGCAAATTAGGCATCGCTAGCGTAACTTTGCTTTCCTTGACGAATTAACGCTAGCGCAACTTCGCTACCTTTCGCCTCCCTGAGCGCAACTTCGGATTTTAGTAAAATTAGTGGCGCCCTGGCGAAACTTCGTCTGGGGAAGTGTGGCGAAGCCTGTGCTAGCGCAACTCCGCAGGTTAGTGAATATGTCCCTAAGGCTCATTCCACAAGAGGGATGAGCACGACCTGGGCCTTCCGAAATCAGGCATCAGCCGAACAGCTGTGCAAAGCTCCACTTTTGCAAAATTCTACCATTTTGATTATTTTGCAGCACAAGACACACGCTTCGGCAGAAAGGTGCTTCAGGCCGCAGTAGAAAAATCCAGTTAGGGCCTCTCCCGCCCTACTAATATTAGGGGACAGCTTTGGTACATCCCCATGGTTCCCTGTGTCCCCCAAACAGACACTAGAGAAAAGGAGATTTTGTGTACTCACCGTAAAATCTTTTTCTCTCTGTTAGCTTGGGGGACCCTGGATGGAGCCCTGCTACTGTTTTTTCTCAGTTGTATACGGTATGTGATAAGTTTCTAGTTAATTGTTAGAGTTACTTAATTATAACCTACTTCGTTCCTTCTTTGGGACAAAACTGGACTAGGCTCCGCCCACTGGGGGGGGTATAGCCAGCAGAGGAGGAGTTAGTTTTCTTTATTGTTGTGTCCTATCTCCTAATGGCTTCAGCTATACCCCATGGTTCCCTGTGTCCCCCAAGCTACCAGAGAGAAAAAGATTTTATGGTGAGTACACAAAATCTCCTTTTTTTTTTCATTTATTTATTGAATTTTTTTTTATTATTATTATTTGCCTTCCTATTCTGTCTTAGTCCACATATATATACTGTATATATGTGTGTGTGTGTGTATATATGTATATATATATATATATATATATATATATATATAGATATATATATATATAACAAACAAGGGAAAGTTGTGCTCACCACTAGTTTTTAAAATCATTAGGCGGGGGTGCAATGAGGGTGTGACCATTGCACCCCCGCCTAATGATTTTAAAAACTAGTGGTGAGCACAACTTTCCCTTGTTTGTTATAGTTATACAAGAGCAGTGACCAGCTCCATGTTGTAGCTCCCACCCTTCCCAACTATAGTCAGGTGATCCCACTGGTGTCTAATAAAAGGGCAGCCAAGTTTGGGAGGTTTACTTTGAAAGCAGCTAGTAAGTTGCAGGTAAAACCAAGTCCCTTTTATAAAATCTATAATGAAGCAATAGAATTCTTAATGAATCAAATGAAAATTGAGCGTAGGACTGGCCAGATATGGGATGACTGTGACGTAGTTGTTCAGCTTAAATATATTGTAATATATGGACAAACAATCCCTGTGTTGTTTAAAGGGTAAGGCATTTTCAGTAGCAGTAGCACAAAATGTCTCTGTCTTAAATATATTGATAATGGGTTGAGTGCAGAGGAATCTTGTATTTGTCTATATATATATATATATATATGTGTGTGTGTGTGTGTGTATATATATATGTGTGTATATATATATATATATATATATATATATATATATATATATATATATATATATATATATATATATATAAATATATCTCACACAAAATCATAAAAAAAATAGAAAATGCAAACATGTCTGCAACATGCAACAAGTTCATTTAAAGGGGAACTAAGCTGCTCAGGTGCTTTATATGCAGTATAATGTTTAGCAGAACAAAACAGATGTGTTTTTCATGCTGGATAATACAGTAATTAGCCAGAAGGGCAGAGCTGATAAGTGGAAGAACTGATAACATACAGATAGGAGTCTGATTAAAGGGCAAGTAACACGACTAGGAAAATGCTAAAAATGCACACATACACAGTGTTTCCTTTGTAAGTTCTATTACTTTAAATTTGATGGGCTTTCAGAAGCAGCTATTATCCATAGTGTATTGCAAATTGATGATGGTTTCTTCATCCCTTCCCAGCCCGACTACTGGATTGAGTGCAAGGATAGCTAACACACTTTGTACAATAAGCTCCTCCTCCTGCTATGACTCCGCCCACTGTCCCAGGTCTGAGAGATAAAGAGGAGATCATTAACTAATGGGATTATTTGGGAGGGGCTGTCTCCCGTGATGCCTCAACACTTAGCCGACCCAGTAGATATGTCTAACCGGTTGTCTGAAGGGCCCTATACAGGGGCCAATAAACTGCTGAGTTGGTCTGGAATGGGCAAGTTAGAAGTTCTCATTAGTCTGTTTATGGCCATTGTAAGGTAAAATAATTCTTTCTTTGCACAATTGAACACAGCAGTTAGAATGAAATCCTCTCTATTAATAGGAACCTGCCCTACTGAGAGAAGCTTATGGTACAGACAAAGATATATTATGTCTTAAAGGGGTAGTTCACCTTCAAGTTAGCTTTTAGTATGTTATATATTATGGACTATTCTAAGCAACTTTTCAATTAGTCTTCATTTTTTTTTTATGGCTTCTGTATTTATTGGTTTCTTCATCTAACTCTCTCTCCAGCTTTCAAATGGTGGTCGCTGACCCCATTTAAACAACACATGCTGTGAAAAGCTACACATTTATTTTTATTGCTACTTTTTATTGCACATCTTTCTATTCAGGCCTCTCCTATTCATATTTCAGTCTCTTATTTAAATCAATTCATAGTTGCTAGGGTAATTTGGACCCTAGCAACCAGACTACTGCAATTGCAGAGCTGCTGAATAAAAAGCTAAATGAGTCAAAAACCACAATAATATAAAACATGAAAACCAATAGCAAATTGTCCCAGAATATCACTCTCTGCATCATACGAACAGTTAATTTAAAGGGGAACAACCTCTTTAAAGGTAACAGCTTTTTTGCTGCATGCAGTGCCCCAAACTGTTCCCAAACAGTTCCCATAGAAATTGCTAAGCATAGCCCTGGCAAATACCCATGTGGCGCTACTGGTGACACGAGAATCCACCTGTTACCCCTGTGTGTGGCTTAGGCCCCTCATTTCTCACAATTTTTAGGGCGCAGTAACAGATCTGTGTTTTCAACCTGGTTATAACCCTCCATGTGCCATTACTATAACATGTAAACTTGTAAATCACTAACTTGCCCTTTAAAGGGGTGGTTCACCTTTAAGTTAACCTTTAGTATGTTATAGAGTGGCCAATTCATCAGTAAACCCTCAAAGTAATGCTGCTCTGAGTCCTCTGTCAAAAGAAACAGCACATTTCTTTCCTTCTATTGTGTACTCATGGGCTTCTGTATCAGACTTCCTGTTTTCAGCTTAAACCTCCAGGGCTAGGGCTTGAGCATGCTCAGTTTGCACGTCCAATTCTAAACAGCTTTTCAACTGGTCTTCATTATTTCTTTTTAAATAGTTTTTGAATTATTTGCCTTCTTTCCAGCTTTCAAATGGGGATCACTAACCCCATCTTATTGCTACGTATTACTCACCTTTCTTTTAAGTCCATCTACAAATGATGCATCCCTTTCTTGTGTGACTTCTCCCATAGAGGATAATTGGTTTCAATTCCAGCCTCAGTCAAACGTCGGGTGTCGGGGCTTAAATTACATTTAATTGAATGTATGTATCGATAAAGCTTTATTTTGTGTTTATTTTTAAGCTATGGCCCCCCAATCTACCAAACTACAACTCCCATCATCTTCCATTTAAAGGGCATGGATGATGAAGAGGCAGAGGGGAGCTATTGTCCAGCAACATCCAGTGTTGGCATAAATACGGGCATGCTGGGAAATGACATTGGTTTGTATGGTGCATTGCATGCAGGTTTTAGATTCTGAACGTCGCTCTTGTAAATGAGCCCCTACTGACCATTGTATTTACTGGTCCCACCAAGTCTGGACTGTGAGTCAAACTAGGCCCTGGCTTTTCAAGTACACAGAGGCCCAGTCCGCCACCCACAGGCCCACTATATAGTGATTTTATATGGCATCTTATAGCCCCTCTGCTGGCATTTGCCAGAACCCACAGATAGCCAGTCCCTGGGTCCCGCCCCTTGCCGGGGCCTCATGTGAATTGGAGGCTGTTCTTTCTCCTTGAAGGCTGATTTCTGTAGCTGCTGACACCCTCTCATGTTATAGAAATGGAGCCTGACCAGTGTGATAGACTGTGGCTAATGGGCTCTTACTAGAAATATTTCCTATAGACAAAACCCTATCTCGAAGATGCAGCCGGCACGTGTCTGTAGGAGGAGCAGTGGCGTTCTCTCTCTGTACAGACTCCTATGTAATTTTTCTATTTTATTCTTTTTTTCTGGATGTTCCCATTTCCGCTTTTGCAGTTTAAGGCTGTTAAATTGTATTTATTTAGTTTTTTTTTTCAGTTTAGGTGCAACTAGCGTGTTTGTTGGACGGAACACACCATTGTTCCCTGTCTGACATGTTCAGCCGCAGTGTTTCTCTGTAACACCAGCTACGTTACTACCTGCACTGCAAATATCACTGAACTGTTTTTGTTTCCCCAAAAGGCCTCTAATAGGAAAGTATTAACTGCTGTGTACCTCTAAGCTTCTACCTGTAGATAATTCTTAGTTATGTTTTTTTTATATCCATTTTTAACTGCACCTGTAGTCCTAATAAAAAACATTCAAAAAATGTCTTGTGTATTTAATTGGAGAATTTTGAAATGCAGAAAACTCTGTCCTTTTCAGCAGAGCCTCGGGCATCAGAACATCATTCCCTGCTGCGAGGGCGATTGGTAGAATGGGAAACAGTGGTTTCCGGCTGTGAGGTTCATCTTTTTTGAGGTTGATGTTGAGGCTTCAGTTGACTTTGGAAACAACTGGAGGCTCATTAAACATGTATTATCCATCGGCTTTAATGTAGGTATGCACCAAATCCACTATTTCCCAATCCTTTGTGAAAAGAGTCCCCACTTATAGTAATGGGAAACAGGAATAAGTGGGCCGAGCCCAACGCTGAAAATAACATGAAATGACCACAACCTTCTAATTCTCAGTCGCTAAAAAACTGGATGTCCCAGAACCTCAAAATAAAAATACATAAATTCTAACTCTTCTGCTCAGCAGGTCTATGAGCCTACACAAATGGAGCCAATATCTTTGGCCATGTGAATGGACAACCAAAATAGATGTAATTAAGGCTGAAAGGCAAATCTCTGCTATCTGCCACTTACTCAGGCAGTCCTGTGAATAGATGGCAGTTAAACATTTACATGAGCGGTCATAGCTACATGTGAATCCTCAGTACTCTCTGAATCTAGTCGGACGGAATCCTTCGTGAAAGAGCCAGGCAGAATACTTCTTGAATGAGGCGGGCCGAATCCTTCTTGAACGAGCCGGGCCGAATCCTTTGTGAACTAATCTGCCAACTAATGAACCAAATCCGCACCCTTTTTTGCATGTGCAAAGTAGGGAAGGTCAAAGCATCATGTGGTTCACGTTATTTTAAGGATTCGGGTCGGCCTGGCACTCTTGATTTGGACAAATCTGTAACCTGCTGAAAAGGCCAAATCCTGGATTCAATGCATCTCGTCTTTAAAAGGAGCTGCCAAATGGCAGGTTTGTTTCTCTGTTGACTGAAAGGTTCTGGTGGAGAATGCGAGACATGCCTTGAGCCCAATGGCCAGTCTCCATGATGTGAACTGCTTACTCTTGGTTTGGTACCCATAAATTAGCTAAATAAAATAAAACTCACTATAATGTCACCAACTCTTCAAAACTTGGGTTACAAAGAGAAAACTAAACAATATAAACATCTATACAAATAAATCAGTCTTGATTGCTTTGGAGGACCAAGTAGATTCAGGGCGTACTGAGGATTTTCACTACTGCTCATGTAAATGTGTAACTGCCACCTATTCACAGGAATGCCTGAAAGGGTGGCAGTTTTGCCATTTAGTCTGAATTCCATCTATTTTGGCAATCCATTCACATGGCTAAAGATATTGGCTCCATGTGTTTGGGCTTGTAGACCTGCTGAGCAGAAGAGTTAGAATTTATGTATTTTTGTTCCGAGGTTCCGGATTATCCAGTTTTTTTTAGCGACTGAGAATTAGAAGGTTGTAGTCATTTCATGTTATTCTGGGCGTTGGGCTCGGAAGAACTGCTTCCTGATTCCCAAGAATTCCCTGTTACTATAAGTGGGTTGTGACAAGGTAACTGCTTTATGGACTGATATGTCTCGTTCCCACAGCATTCCGCCAAGTCAGCAACAACCGCAGCCGAGCTCAGAAGGTTTTTATTGGCCTCCCATTCTGGCAGCTGGATGAACCAGTCTCTGAACCGGGCGGGAGTGGTGCATTGCCAATGCCTACAGGAGAAAATGTTATATATACACTTTCTTTAATGAAAAAGAAACCTATGTCCAATATACTTTAATTTAAAAAATGTGTACCATTTTTCCTTCTTTCGGAATAAGGATAATCCTTGCTTCATTTGCTTCACCCCATAAGGGGGGACCTTGTAGGATTCTATTAAAGAGCGTGGTGAGTATTTGTGGAAGTTCTAAGAGGAGGAGTTTGTAATATTCTACAGTTAGGCCATTGGGACCTGGTGATTTGCAGTTTTTCAATTGTTTTACGACTGTTATTTCTTGTTCTGTTATAGGTGCATCCCGAATTTCTCTGTCCTGAACTGAAAGTTTTGTTAGATGGGCGTCTCTTAAAAATGGAAGACCTTCAGTTGGATGGTCCTGGTTTTCCTCATAAAAGTTTTTAAAATAGTTTTCTAGTTTCTTTGTGTTGTTTCGTATGCCCAGCCTTCTTTTGAGTTTCTTTATAAAATGTTGTTTTGTTTGAAGTTTTGTGATTTTGGCTAATAATTTTCCTGGTTTATTTCCCCATCTGTAAAATCCTCATATGATATGCTTTGTCAGTGGTGTAAATACCAGGGGAGCAGGAGGTGCAGTTGCACCGGGGTCCGCTCCCCCTCGAGGCCCGTCTGAGCCACTGACTTTTTTTTTTACAATTTTTTTTTGCACCCAGCCCAGGATGGAGAAAAACATCACCACCCCCTGCCGGCCTGCCGCATGTTCCGGGTTCCGGGCCCCTGCGGTGAAGTCCGGCGCACTGATGTCACGGCGCATGCACGGCCTTCCCCTAATCAAATCAGGCTTGACATTTGGAAGGTTTAATGTGCCTGGATTGAGGCTGCATTGTTCAATATATTTAAGACACAATTTATTGACAATAATCCTGGCACTCATCGATTGTTAGGTTTGACTGCAAAGTTTTAGGTTTGAGTGCAAAGAATTATGTGATAAAGAAACAGTCGTAGTAAATACTGTGTGATAGGAACCTCCTGAAGCATACTTGTTATTGATGTTGTGTGGTATATGTTTATACCATTTCTAGTATCATCAGTTTTCCAAATATGCCATGAAAACCTCTCCTCTGAACAGAGGTCTTTTGGTTTGATTCTTATATGTGACCCTATGAGCAGCTTTGAGTTTCTGCCGGCTCTATGTTATTGAGAGTTTGCAAGAAGACTTGCAAGCACTTCTTATAATGCATAAAACATGAAAAAAATCTTAGTAATAGTACTGATGGACTAAAAACACTTCAAATATTTCTCACTAGAGAAATGGAGAGGCGCCTCTGGCTTTGTCAGGTGGTAATCTCGCGTGCGTGCCATAGTTCGGATGCAGCAATCCACTAATTGGGATTCAGCCAAATCCCAGAATCCTTCGTGAAAGATGCATATGCAAATTAGGGGCAGGAAAGGAAAAATGGGAAAAATTCTTCTTTTGTGATGAAAAGTCAAGTGATTTCCCTACCCGCCCCTAATTTACATATACAAATTAGGATTCAGTTCTGCTAGGCACAAGGATTCAGTGCATCCCTAGTTCGAATTTACATAATGGGAAACAACTTGCACTTGGATTTTTTTGTCCATTGTGCCATATTCATAACAGGACCTGTAAATAGTTATAGTAAATGGAACAAAAAACGTTTACCTTAATCGTAGTTTCCAGTACACAGTCCAGTCTGCTGTGGCTATTTTTTGACAGTGGCCGTACATGGTCAAATTGAAGCTTCAAGCCCAGTTCACTTGGTATCAATCAAACTGGTTTGAAAATACCATCAGACTTTGATTCAGCCCTTATTCAGTGGGCATCCAGTTTTCCACCTTTAGTCATGGTCCAAACTGTCCCCTGCTGCTGCCATATTGTCCTTGACGTGATTATGTTTAGTGAGACCAAAGCTAAACTTTAAATAGGTCAAGTGGTAACAACAGTGCCCTTTAGAACCAGAGCTCCCTGCCCATCTGAAAACAAAACAAAAAAACACTACAAAAAAAAATATTTGGGGGCAAAGTAATTTGTAAAGGGCCTTTGGGAGTGGGACTGTGCAAAACTGTAATAATTGAAAAAAAGCCAAATTTTGTATAATGAACATGGTAATTAGGGGGTCATGGTCAAAAGAAATTTGCCGCTCTACGCGCGCCAACTTTTTTGGCCCTCTTTCTGTTTCCAAAATGTTGGGAGGTATGTGCTAGAATGGCTGTTCTCTTCTTGGGCTTTGAGCCAGTATAACTTCTCTGGCACTGATTGGTCAAACCACTGTTTCGCAGCTGAAACTGTGCCGGTAACATGGCTGTCCCCATTCAGCGCATCCATATAGAAGGCGCAATGCCACCAAGTCCCTCTTTACAGAACAGGACATAGAGCTAACTGAGCGCCTGCAACGCTTATCCTCGCCCTACTACTTGCTCTTCCAACCCAGTTTTAAATTTCCGTACCAGGGCCCTTAGGGGTCTAGTTACTCCACTGTGCTTTGTATTGTGCATTCATGTAATAAAGTGTTAAACAAGTTTTTGGTGTCAGTGTATTTCTTTGTATCTGCTTCTTTGTTGGTGAGTTTAAAAGCTTTATTATTTTTTGCGAGTTCTTTTTGTAAAAGTGTGTATTTTTCATTAAAACTCTTTTTTCGTTTGATTAGTGTCGCGATCGCCGCCCGGAGCAGGTCCAGGAGCTCCGGGCGGCGCGTCCTCTCCTGCCGGCGTCGCTCCCAAAATGGCGGCGCCCATGGCCGCCACGTGGGTAAGCGGCGCCGGCGCGATGACGTCAGTGCGCCGACGTCGGCGCAAGGACGTCAATGACGTCAATGGCGCCAAATTCAAAATAAAAACACCATCCAGACCCCAGAATGGCGCCCAAGAATAGGAAACCTTGCCCTAAGTATTTCCTGGGTTCCCTGTGTGTTTATATTCCTAATCCTGTTCTGATTATTATCCTTGACCCCTGCCTGGACTTTGGACTTTGCTGTTATCTGCCTGCCCCTGAACTCTTGCCTGGATTCTGACTACTCTTTGGATTAACCCCTTGGACACCGCGACCTTGCACCCTCAAGAAGGCTTCCTCCTTGATCCCGACTACCTCCCTGGAGGGAGCTCCCGGCTCCCTGACATTATTCTTGGGCCATGGATCCTACTGAGGAAGCTACGCCTGATGTCGGACGAGCGCTCCGCGGACTGGCATCCCGCATGGAGGAATATGAAGCCCAGCAGTACCACATAGCACAGGCACTCGATACCCTTCTCTCCCGAGTGCCTCCAGCGCCTCCTGCTTCCCAAGCGGCTGCAAATCCTCCCATGGCAGACGTCTCGTCTAGCACAGGTTTCTCGTCTGGTGAGCCTCGTATTCCGCCTCCTCCTCGCTTCAGTGGGGATCCACAGGCCTGCAGAGGTTTCACTACACAGTGCCAGATCCAGTTCGAGTTTCAACCCTCGCATTTCCCCAATGAACGTTCCAAGGTGGGGTATGTGATGTCTCGTTTGGTGGGCAAACCGCTTGAGTGGGCAACATCTCTTTGGGAGAAGAATTCTCCACTGACTTTTGATGCCAAGGCTTTTCTTCAAGCATTTCGTACTGTGTTTGATGCCCCGGGTCGGGTCACTAATGCTCCTTCTCGTCTTCTGCAACTCCGACAGGGAAATCGCAGTGTTAGTGACTACGCTATTGACTTTAGAACTTTGATGGCTGAAACTTCCTGGAATGACGATGCCTATAAGGCCGTATTCTATCAAGGTCTGTCTATTCGCATTAAAGATGATCTTGTCTCCAGGGAGTTCCCTGATCTGCTGGAAGATCTGATTGCACTATCCATTAAGGTGGACACTCGTCTTAGAGAGCATCAAGTAGAGAGGGAGAGTTGTAAACGATTTCAACCCGTGTTGGCACCTCGCTTCCAGAGACCTCTCTTGCAAACTCCAGCTGCTCAAGCCACTCCTTTTCCTCCGGAGGAACCGATGCAAGTTGGAAGGGCTCGTCTCTCCGAACAAGAAAGACTCCGTAGACGAATGGCTGGCTTATGTCTGTATTGTGGCGGACAGTCTCATTTTGCGAACTCTTGTCCGGTGAAGCCCACGAGTTCTGTTCCACGAGGTATTTCCAGGGTAACTCATGTAGGGGGCACTACTCCAAAGTCTCAAGAGAACTCTCACAGGTTTCTCCTTCCTTTACAGATTCGCCTAGCCACTAAGACCATTGTCGGCTCCGCTTTCATTGACTCTGGAGCTGCTGGGAACTTCATGGACGCTCTTTTCGCCAAACACATGGAAGTTCCCTTATTCCCATTGTCTACTCCTCTCCGAGTCACTGCCATTGACGACAGACCCCTGGAGGCTGAATTTATCTCCATGACGACTGGGGAATTGCCTGTGCAGGTTGGGACGCTGCATAAAGAAAGACTTTCGTTCCTAATTATTTCCTGCCCATCCGTTCCAGTTGTGTTGGGTCTCCCTTGGCTGCGCCTGCATAATCCTTCCATTGATTGGTCCGCAGGACAGATTTCCCGTTGGAGCCCATTTTGCCAGCAGCACTGTCTTCCTGCTGAACCCCTCCAGAGGGTGAATATCTCTTTGTCTGATCTGAAGACTCTACCCCCCTTTTACAAGGAATTCGCTGATGTGTTCTGTAAGAAGTCTGCAGAATTCCTTCCTCCACATCGACAATACGATTGTCCTGTCGATCTCCTGCCTGGAACCATGCCCCCTAGAGGTCGTACTTATCCTCTCTCTCCAGCGGAGACCACTGCCATGAAGCAGTATATCCAAGAAAATCTCCAGCGGGGGTTTATTCGCCCTTCTACTTCTCCTGCCGGGGCTGGATTCTTCTTTGTGGAAAAGAAGGCTGGAGGCCTACGTCCTTGCATCGACTACCGGGGTCTTAATAAGATTACGGTTAAGAACCGGTATCCCTTGCCCTTGATTGCCGAACTCTTTGACCAACTGAAGGGGGCTAAAATCTTCACTAAGTTGGATCTCCGTGGGGCGTATAACCTTATCCGCATCCGGGAAGGTGACGAATGGAAGACAGCATTCAACACTCGGGATGGGCACTATGAGTACCTCGTAATGCCCTTTGGTCTCTGCAATGCCCCCGCTGTCTTCCAAGAATTCATGAACGACATTTTCCGGGATCTCTTGGGAAAGTTTGTGGTCGTGTACCTTGACGACATCCTGATTTTCTCCAAGGACCTTTCAAGCCATCGTTCCCAGGTGAAGGAAGTCCTCTCTCGTTTGAGGAAGAACTCTCTCTTTGCCAAACTGGAGAAATGTGTGTTTGAAGTGTCCAAGATCCCTTTTCTGGGTTATATCATCTCCCCAGAGGGTTTCGAGATGGATCCTGTGAAAGTGTCTGCAATCCAAGAGTGGCCTCTACCGCTGAGCACTAAGGCTATCCAGAGATTCATTGGTTTTGCCAATTACTACCGGCAGTTCATAAAGGGATTCTCTTCTCATATTGCTCCTATCCTGGCCCTCATCCGAAAAGGGGGTAAACCCAGCTCATGGCCCCTGCCCGCTATAGAAGCTTTTCAGTCCTTGAAGGATGCCTTCACTTCTGCTTCGGTTCTCCGCCATCCTGATCTGGAGTTACCTTTCTTCATCGAGGTAGATGCTTCTGAAGTTGGAGCTGGTGCTATCCTGTCCCAAAGACATCCCTCTGATGGGAAACTGCACCCATGTGCATATTTCTCTAAAAAGTTCTCTCCTGCTGAACAAAATTATGATGTAGGAAATCGAGAACTCCTGGCTGTTAAGCTTGCCTTAGAGTGGCGTCACCTCCTTGAAGGTTCCTTGATCCCAGTCACAATCTACACGGATCATAAAAATCTTGAGTTTATCCAATCTCTCAAGAGGCTGAATCCCAGACAAGCAAGGTGGTCTCTCTTCTTTTCTCGATTTAACTTTGTCTTGACTTTTCGCCCTGGCTCCAAGAATCGGAAGGCCGATGCTCTATCTCGAAGTTTCACTCCGGTGGATCGTACTCCTGAAAGACAAGAGCCTATTATTCCTCCTGTCAAGATCATCGCCTCTTTGTACCCTCAATTTGCTGATCAAATCCTGGCTAGTCAATTTTCTGCCCCTCGTGATACTCCCATTGGAATGGCATTCGTTCCTCCTGAACTTCGTCTGCCTATCCTGCAACAGACTCATAGTTCCAAGCAGGCGGGACATCCTGGTCCTGCTAGGACTCTTGAACTTTTACGACGTCTAGTCTGGTGGCCGACTATTTGTAAAGATGTCAAAGACTTTGTTGCTGCCTGTACCGTTTGTGCCACTTCCAAGTCTAGCCATTCTCGCCCTAGCGGGTTACTACAGCCGTTGCCTGTTCCCTCTCGTCCTTGGACGCATTTGGCAATGGACTTCATTGTTGAACTTCCTCCCTCCAGTGGGAACACCTTGATCTGGGTTGTCATTGACCGCTTCAGCAAGATGGCCCACTTCGTCCCTCTACGGAAGCTTCCATCTGCAGTGGAGTTGTCACAGTTGTTCATCCAGTTCATTTTTCGCCTGCATGGCTTCCCGGCCGAGATCGTTTCTGACAGAGGGTCCCAATTCACTGCAAAGTTCTGGCGTTCCCTGTGCAAAGATCTGGGTATTAATCTTCAGTTCTCCTCAGCTTATCATCCCCAGACGAATGGAGCGGCTGAGCGAGTGAACCAAGCCTTGGAACAGTTCTTGAGAAACCACGTTTCCCTTTGTCAAGATGATTGGTCTGATCTCCTCCCGTGGGCGGAATTTGCTCATAACAATGCCTGCCACACTTCCACTGGAAGGTCCCCATTTATGTCGGTGTATGGTCAACATCCCCAAGCCTTCCCACAAGACTTTGTGTTGTCTGATGTTCCGGCCGCTGATGACCATGCAGCCCACATGTCTGCTATTTGGGCTGCAACCAAGTCCAACCTGGAGAAGAGTGCTCTGGTTCATAAGACGTTTGCAGATCGTAGACGTAGACCCTCTCCTCCCTACAAGGTCGGTGATAAAGTCTGGTTGTCTTCCAGGAACATTCGGTTGAAGGTACCATGTCCTAAGTTGGGTCCGAGGTTCGTAGGTCCTTTTTCCATCCTGGAGGTGATCAATCCTGTGGCTGTCAGACTTCAGCTTCCCCCTGAGATGCGAATTCCCAACGTGTTTCATGTCTCCTTGGTGAAACCCGCTACCTCCAACCGCTTTTCTGTTGTCCAGCCTCCTCCTCCTACTATCTCTGTGGATGGTCAACAAGAATATGAAGTGGAGAAGATCCTTGACTCCAGAATCTCCAGGGGTTCTCTTCAGTACCTCATCAAGTGGAAAGGCTTTGGCCCTGAAGAATGTTCCTGGGAGGGACGCTCTGATGTCCATGCTCCTCGTCTGGTGAGGGAGTTCCACTCCAAATTTCCCCAGAAGCCAAGTCCTGGTGGTCCGGAGGCCCCCCGTGAGGGGGGGGGGGTACTGTTGCGATCGCCGCCCGGAGCAGGTCCAGGAGCTCCGGGCGGCGCGTCCTCTCCTGCCGGCGTCGCTCCCAAAATGGCGGCGCCCATGGCCGCCACGTGGGTAAGCGGCGCCGGCGCGATGACGTCAGTGCACCGACGTCGGCGCAAGGACGTCAATGACGTCAATGGCGCCAAATTCAAAATAAAAACACCATCCAGACGCCAGAATGGCGCCCAAGAATAGGAAACCTTGCCCTAAGTATTTCCTGGGTTCCCTGTGTGGTTATATTCCTAATCCTGTTCCTGATTATTATCCTTGACCCCTGCCTGGACTTTGGACTTTGCTGTTATCTGCCTGCCCCTGAACTCTTGCCTGGATTCTGACTACTCTTTGGATTAACCCCTTGGACACCGCGACCTTGCACCCTCAAGAAGGCTTCCTCCTTGATCCCGACTACCTCCCTGGAGGGAGCTCCCGGCTCCCTGACAATTAGATAGGAGGTGACATGTCCTCTCATGACAGGTTTGGATGCTGCCCATAAAATATTATGATCGTCCCAATGTTGGATATTGTCATCTATGTAATAAGCCCATTGTTGTTGGAGATATGTCTGGAAGTCCATATTATTGTTTAGATAAGATGGAAATAGCCAGTTATGAGATGTTTTCCTTGAAATAATTTGTTTCATGGTTAGAGTTGTGGGGGAATGATCTGATATAGCTATGTTGCCTATGGTGGCTGCTATAATATTAGGGAGTAAGTAGTCTGTTAGGAAGGTATAGCCAATTCTTGAGTGCGTTTTTCGTGCCCCTGAGTAAAAGGTGTAATCTTTGGTGTCTGGGTGCATAAATCGGTATCTGTCTTGAAGTTTTAAAAACTCACAAATTGTGTGAAGTGGTATGATCCGCCGAGTAGGATATTTAGATTTGACGTCCGACCTGTCCAGGAAGTGGTCCCACACTGTATTCATGTCTCCTCCTATGATTAGATTTGTGGGTCCCCAGGAGTCAATCCTTTGCATTAGGTCTGTAAAAAAGAAATTATCGTCATTCGGTGCATATATATTCACAATAGTATATGTTAAGCCTTTTATCTCAATATCTACGATTAGATAAAGACCATTTTTGTCTTTGTATGTTTTGGTTACGGATCCACCTAAGGATTTAATATAAGCACACCTCTAGATTTGGTTGTATGGGATGCCGCTTTTTATTCTTGTATGCAAGTGTCTCTTAGCGTTATGTTATCTGTATCTCGCTAATGTGTCTCATGTAAGAGAACAACATGGGCATTTTCCCTTTTTTATAAATTTTATGACTTTGTCTTTTAATTGGCACGTTAAGCCATCGTTTGGGTTGTTTATTCTGTATTGGGGTTGCTATATAGTCTCCCATTGTGATGATAATTAACCTATTACCTTTTTGGGGTTTGTAAGGATTGGCTTTGTCATGTTTGGGGTAGGTATTCTGTCCCAGTGAGCAAGTACCCGCCTATTATAGGTCTTGCTATGTAGGTGGTATGAGAGGTATAATTCTAAATAATAATCATAAATTTCAATCTTGGTCACGTGACAAACTGTTATTAACGTAAGTTTGTACAATAAAATTCCTTCAGTTCTTCCTGTAATAGTAAAGGGCATTGGTCTTGTCACAACCTCACAAATATTTAGCAAATGTTATATTAGAGTTATCTATCTATTTGCGGATCCACAATTATGGTTAATTATACCTGCAGTTAATTTAGTTACCCTTGAAAGGCCTGGGAGGGATTCAATCAGTCAAGTGTTAATCTGTATGTGGCTTAAATGGTCCATTCTGGGGATTTCCAGTTGGAGCCTTGGTAAGTCATCTCCTGTCCATTAGTAGTTTGAGTTTTTTGGCTGTTCATATCCGATGTTAATTTTTGAGTTCTTTTATAGCTTGAGTTAATTTTCATGTTGATTTTGTCCTTCAGTAGGAAGCTCACTGGTGGCTTCAAGTTTGGAGTATGGAGTCCACAAAATTGGATGCATCTTTATGGTCTTCAAAGATATGTATCTTGTTGGTGTCTTTTTCGATTATTTCTAGTTTGGTTGGAAACGTTAAACAGAATTTGTATCTTGAGTTGTAGAGTATTTTACATATAGGTTCAAATTCTCTGCATTTTGTCCTTCATAGTTGAGATTTCTTGTTGCGTCTAGTAGTCTGGTTTTATCAGTAAAGTTCAGGAGCTTGAATATTACTTGTCTGGGACGTTGTGTGTCTTTATTTGTTGGTGGGCCAATTCTGTGGAATCTTTCCACTCGATAAGGCAGATGTTGTGGGTCAATGTTAAGAGATTTGGGAAGCCAGTCATGAATAAGTTTCTCAAGCTCTTTGTTTTGAACTGACTCAGGGACGCCCACCAGTCTTAAATTATTTCTCCTGCTACGATTCTCTAGACTAGGGATCCCCAACCTTTTGAACCGGTGAGCAACATTCAGAAGTAAAAGGAGTTGGGGAGCAACGCTAACATGAAAAATGTTCTTGGGGTGCCAAATAAGTGCTGTGATTGGCCATTTGGTAGCACCTATGTGGATTGTCAACCTACATTGAGGTTCTGTTTAGCAGTGTACCTGGTTATTATGCAGCCAAAACCTCCTCCAAGCCTGAAATTCAAAAAAAAGCACCAGCATTGAGGACACAGAGCAACATCCAATGGGTTGGAGAGCAGCATGTTGTTCACGAGCTACTGGCTGGGGATCACTGTTCTAGATCCTCTACTTTTTGTGAGAGGATAGTAATTTCCTTTTGTTGAAGATCGATTGTGGTGTGGTCAGGTTGTCTTCCAATATGGATATTCTGTCTTCAGCCTGAGTTAGTCTTTGAGATTGGTTTGTCATTTGTTGAAGAATTTCAGATACTATTTCTTTGATACTGGCTGGTAGATTAGAAGGGTCTTTTTGGGTCCTCATGTCTCAGTCATTTTCTGTTTGAGTGATTTCTTGTGTTTGTTTCTTGTCTTTTAGTTTAGCTTTTGTGACATGTTTGTTGGTTGTCCCAGAAACTTTTCCATATTTTAGTGAAAATTCCTGTGATTTGATTTGTGAGACCTTTGTTAGGTTTTCTGTTTTTCAGCTTAGCATATTTTCTATAAGAATTTATCTTTTACTTTCTGTTGTGCCATATTTATATGCAAGGTTGTGTTTTCTTTTCTATCTTTTACATTGTCTGTTGGTGAGAGGTCTGTAATGCCTATTAACAGATAAAAGTCGGCTCTAGTTTTGTAGATTTAACTTTTATCAGCCTTTTATAGTAGTAAAATTGGTCAGTCTGCAGTTATATAAGATTTAGTATATTCCATTAGTTAGAATCGGAGTATTTAGCCTGTGTTGGCTGCTTACGATATTTCGACGATGAGTTTGTAATCTTAAATTAGACTTAAATTAACTTTTGTCAGCCTTTTACAATAGTGAGAGTTATCAGTCTTTTTTAGCCTGTGCTGTCCTCTTGTGGTAATCAAAAAATAAATGTATGTAAAGCACGCTAATAGTACTGCGTCACTTATGCATTTATCCCTCTTTTTTTTTTTATATATCGGGCATTGGTGGTCCAGGCCACCTTTCTGTGACCGGGTCATTAATTTGTGTTTGAGCACACTGTTCCTGTCTGCCTTCATCTTTAATAGGCGCACAAATGGGAAATATGGAGGGGCCCGTCCGGGTACGTGAGTAAAACACCTTCCCGTGACTGGAGTACTAAGCTGTGCCGCTCTCTTCCCCTTCGCCTCTTGTTGTTTCCGATGAAGTTGGGTTTGGTGTTGCAGCCTATTGGTGCTCAGATGATCAGGTCAGTCTGGGTCCACAGCCTGGGATCTGCGTGCTGGCTTCCGGGGTCGCAAAATGAGGGGGAGTCAGGAGTTTGTGGGTCCCTGTTTGCCGTCTGGTATTCCTCTGCTGTTCCTGCTCGTTGTGGTGTCAGGTGAGTATGTTTTTTTGCAGTTTAATCTGCAAAATTTCTGAGCCGGGAGCGGAGCTCTGTTAAAATTTGGCCATTTCTCATTCCTAGGCATGCAAGAGACTGTATGCAGTGAAATTCTCCCTTCATTTACTGCTGTGGATGGTCCCTAACTGCTCTGTAGGGAAACAATCATATGAACAGCAGGGGGAGCCCCCGCCTTACTTCTCAGCCATGCAGAACTCAAGCAGCTTTGTTTGTTTCCCTGTAGAGCAGTCGTGACTGTGTAGAGATTTGTATCGGATTTTATTTTTGCCTTTACATTCCCTTTACTGTTTCCAACTCCAGCTGCAGGGACAAAGATCATGGAGCCAGATTTAAACAGATAAACTGGGATTCTATTTGGAGGATTATTTTGCTGCAGCCACTGGTTCTGCAGAGTTGGAGAAAGTTTGTATTAAACAATACAAAAACTATAAAATCCACATTAGATTACATGACAACACAGGACCCAGTGCAGTCTGTATATTCTGATTATTAATCAGTCTTGCTGTATCGGCTTCTGGCAGATATTATTTGACTTGTGCTCTTTTGATAATTTATGACGATCCCTAATCAGCCCAGATCACACTGAGCATGTGCACAGTCTTGGTCTTGCAAAGATGTTTAACAAAGTTACAAGATGGTGACCCCCTGTCGCCAACTTTGAAAGCATAAATCATTGTTTGATTAGACTTGTGGTGCACTAAGTTCATGTTTATGTTTAGTATACAAAATACAGCATTTCTAGCCTTATTCTATTTTAGACTTTACTTCCTCTTTAAAGGGCATATAAGTCTAGAAACTGACAAGTGAAAATCATATCATACTTATTGAGATTTTCATTTGCTGGACTGTAGGAATAAGAGTGAGAGCTAAACCAATATACAGGCCACTGCATCCCCCCAACTAGAGCATTTACTCCAGAGAGCAACTTTGATACTGTGGATAGGAGCAACCGCAGCAAAATAATATACTGATTGAAGACAATAATAACTAACAACAATATTCCATAGAATAGAGACCACTGTGTAATTGCAGAAGGCATTAATGGAAGCATTAGCCCCATACTTTCTGCTTGGATACAAACACCCAACTTATTGCTCATGTGCCCAAAGTGTGCAGGTAGAGCCCAGAGACCCTCCAGGACTTGGGGTGAGCTTGTGTGACAGGAGACGAGATGGGTGCTTGGGGTGGGGAGCCAAATGTATTGAGTGCTTGCTAGCCCATTGGTGCCCACTGTCATGCGAAGGAACAGGAAATGTAGTATCCTGTAAAAAGTTTCAAGGAACTGGTCTGTTTGTGGTTTTTATCTTATTTGCCCAAAAGATGCCCCTGATTCTGCCCAACAGAACACTGGCTCTATTCCACACCCCTTTCAATTGCAAGATGGTCCTTCCCTTATATTGGAGGCTTATTGATGGTCATTGAGTAGCTGCTGAGATACAGTTACTCACAATGGGCGCTGGTGGGTCATTTTTGACAAGTCATCCTTATTGGTGAAATCTTTTTTTTTTTTTTTTTTTTTTTTTTGCTCAACATCTGTGAATTTTCCAAAACCTTTGGTGAGCAAACCAACTTCTACCAACTTAGCTTCTGCTTAAGTGTTGTAAAGGCTTTTGATGGGAGTCAACCCCAAACAAGAGAGATCAGTACCAATCATCTGGCAGAACTGTAGCCAAGTTGATGGGACAATGTTGAGGAGGAATAACTAGAAGTTTAGAACATGGGCAGGAGCAAACTACTGGACAGCAAAAGATGAGAGGAACAGGAGAAGCAGAAGAAGAGGGCCACCAGTGTGTTGTCTCCAGCCGTGACTCCCATGACCTGATGCTGCTCTGACACAAGACTATGATGCCAGGACAAGATGGAAGTAGAGATCATATAAGGCAATGAAGTGGAGGTAAGTTGATGGATGGAGGCACCCAATAGACATGTAATTTCAGAAGTTCTCTGAGACCATGATATGGATTGTCATTGTATTCCATTTTTTTAGATCCAAAAAAATGTCCATAAACACCATAAGACTGCCGTATAGTCCTGATCGCATGGATCCAGTTGGTGAGATGCATCTGATTGCTCACGTGGGGAACTGTCCAAATATGAGCAGAAAGCCCTGATCTGTAACGACTGTAGGGGTACCATGGCCACAGAATTATCTATGCCAACCCAAAATGTAATATCCGACAATATTTCCTGGCTATTATTGGTTTCCACATATATACGCCTCCTAATATTTAATTAAAGACTCCCTGGCCCTCCCCCATTTCAAGGGGGAGGGGCAGGGAGTCTAACTCAAGCAGTGGGTGGGACAAGAACTAATGGCAGCTTATGGGGGGAGGGACTAGAATGCTGATAGAAATTTGCAGGGGCAGGGAGAATAACTCAAGCTGTTGGTGGGATCAGAACACTCACACTCTGATGGCATCTTACAGGGGGAGGGGCAGTGGGTGGCCAGGATGATAATGACCAGAGACACTAACCACATGAGTCTTTCAGGGGCCACACATCATGCCCTGTGTCTTTAAAAATTTTTAAAGTGCAAAGTAAATAACACAGGGGAGTGAACATAAAGCAGAGGGGAGAAAGGAGATCAGAAGGGAATTTCCATTTCTGATCTGCTCCAAAAATAAAGTCTTTAATGTCTAAATTGAGCTGAATGTGGTTTTACATCATCATTTTCTTTCTAACATTAGCTCAATGGCTCTTATCTCCTCCCGAAATATCTGGTGTTTAGATACGACCGCCAGCTGCCACCTGTGCTGAATCATCTCTTATTTTTACTTTCACTATGAATAAAGCCTTGGTCTGTACAGCCGGCCTCTGCTGCTTAGTCATTTCTGCTCCCGTAGTAAAGCCCTTGTACTACTAGTAGTAATAACAATACTCCTAGGCAGCACCTGCTCTACTGACAACGTTCAAATTCCCCTAGCAACCATGCACTGATTTGAATAAGAGACTGGAATATGAATAGGAGAGGCCTGAATAGAAAGATCAGTAATAAAAAGTAGCAATAACAATACATTTGTAGCCTTACAGAGCATTTGTTTTTTAGTCGGGTCAGTGACCCCCGTTTGAAAGCTCGAAAGGGGCAAATAATTACACAACTATAATCAATAAATAATTAAAAGGGTTGTTCACCTTCAAACAACTAGTTGTTTCCAGCTAGATCACCAGAAATAATGACTTTTTCCAATGACTTTCTATGTGTCACTGTTCTATTATCGAAGTGTAAAGTGTCATATTGACCTTCTGGCCATACAGACAGACAGACAGACCGACTCGGCAGCTTATTTGCCCGTGTATGGGGCCCTCCGACGGGCTTCCCCGATCGATATCTGCCAGAAAGTCGGCCAGATGTTAATCAGACGGGACTAAAAATCCAGTCGGATCGCGGCCGCATCTGTTCGTTGATGCGGTCCCACAATCTGACCACCCGTTACCCATCTTTACGATCCAATCGTTGGGCCCTAGGGCCCACGATTGGATCAGCCCAATATTGGCCACCTCAAGGTGGGATGTCGCCAAACGAGCAGATCTCTCCGTATATGGCCACCTTTAGGGTCAGGACACAGGCAGATTCGGAGAGATTAGTCACCTGGCGACAAATCTACACTTCTTTGGGGCGACTAATCTCCCCGAACTGCCTTCCTGCTAGCTAGAATGTAAATTGCCGTGGCGGATGGCACTCGGAGCGATTCGTTTTCCGAAGTCACGTGAAGTTTCCCCGTGAGGCAATTTCGGAAAACGATCACCAACAATTTACATTTTAGCCTGCAGGGAGGCAGTTTGGGGAGATTAGTTGCCCCAAAAAAGAGGAGATTTGTTGCCGGGCGGCTAATCTCCCCGAATCTGCCTGTGTGCCCTGACTCTTAAACATCTTTGGGAGGGGAGGTCGCCGACCCTGTAAACTGTTCTAAATTGATACATTTAGTTGATCCATTTCTTATCTCTGTCCCTGCTGAGCAGAATCCCTGAGTTTCATTACAGGCAGCTGTTAGAATTGATACAATAGTTACTGATACTCCCCATAGATCCTACTGAGAAATGGATCAACTAATGGAGCAAATTGTAACAGAACCTGCACCTGAATCACTGAGCTGCCAGACTGAAACACCAGAGACACCAACATTCAACTTTACACTTAGATTTTGGAAAAACAGTAAAAAATAAATAGTGGAAAGTAATTGAAAAAAGTCTTTATTTCTGGGGAACAATCTGAAAACAATTGAACTGAAAAAAGTGTTTGGAAGGTGAACAACCACTTTAAGATTCAGAACCAGGGAACAGAAAGGGACAGAATTATACTGTTTTACAAATAGGTTTCAAACCATTTACACTTGTAAAATGATGACATTTTATCTCATTAAGCAAATACCTTGCTCAAGTTCATTATTTTCAAGCTTATTATTACAATTTAGGAAGTAGGGGCCCAAAAGAGCAGTTATATTTTCCACCACAGGGTGGCGCCTTTGTCACTTCCCAGTAGTCAAAATTGTTTTTTGTTTCAGAGTAGTTTAAAAGTAGTAGTAGTTTCTTTATTTCTTTCACTCTTTCTTTCTTTCTCTCTCTCTTTCTTTCTTTCACTCTCTTACTTTCTTTCTTTCACTCTCTCTTTCTTTCTTTCTTTCACTCTCTTTCTTTCTTTCTTTCTTTCTTTCTTTCTTTCTTTCTTTCTTTCTTTCTTTCTTTCTTTCTTTCTTTCTTTCTTTCTCCCTCTCTATCTCTTTCTTTCTTTCTTTCTTTCTCTATCTCTTTCTTTCTTTCTCCTGCTCTATCTATCTATCTATCTTTCTTTCTTTCTTTCTTTCTTTCTTTCTTTCTTTCTTTCTTTCTTTCTTTCTTTCTCTATCTCTTTCTTTCTTTCTTTCTTTCTCCTGCTCTTTCTTTCTTTCTTTCTTTCTTTCTTTCTTTCTTTCTTTCTTTCTTTCTTTCTTTCTTTCTTTCTTTCTTTCTTTCTTTCTTTCTTTCTTTCTTTCTTTTCTCTTTGCCCATGTGTGGGGTCTGCTACAGCCATGGAACAAAGACCCTGTGAGCCCAGACAGGACTTTCTCTTCCCAAACCTCAGAGCTGAGATCCCTCTCCAGATGCTCCTGCCTCTGTCTATTCACTTCCCCATAGAAACCTGTTTATCTCGCTCATTTCCTACTGATATAAATAAGCAGCCGCTTTCCCTGGATACAGATAATGAGTTGGACCGAGGGATCTGCTGGTTGACCCGTCAGACCTTTCTTCCTGCTTTTCTCTTTGAACGTCTCTCTGTGAGTCAGGCCGGTGCCATATGGGACCAGTTAGTGTCCTCTGTGCCCCAAGTGCCTCCTCCATCCGCCAGTTTCCTCTCTGACTTACACATTTGTTACATACTGAACAATCTGATTCACAAATCTATAATCTCAGATAAGAACCCAATTGCCCCCTAGAGAAGGCTCCATGTATTTAGAAATATCCCTGTGTCATTACGTGACGTTGCTCTGCAGGACCTCAATAACCACAACTCCTGGGTGGTTTCACTAAGAGTGTCCTTTACTATGACTCTAACTACACCTCTCCTCCTCCTCTGTCTGCTTAGCAATTGTCTACTCCAAAGCCTCTCTAAATTGCAAGAATATTTGGAAACCTTTCCTGGGAAATTCATCACCCGGATATAACGTGTCTGTTCCGTCTGAAGTTTAATTTTATTATATAGTAGATATTTTGTTTTCTACAGTTTAATTCCAGGATCAGATAAGGGATCTGTGTTAACTTTGAACCCAAAGATTTTGTTAAAGAAACTTCCCACAAACTACTGTTTACTATAGGCACCATCTCTCCCTACTATACCTGCTATCCCACAGTCACACTCCCTTCCCAGAGACTATTATCCACTGTTACTATAGGCACCATCTCTCCCTACTATACCTGCTATCCCACAGTCACACTCCCTTCCCAGAGACTATTATCCACTGTTACTATAGCCACCATCTCTCCCTACTATACCTGCTATCCCACAGTCACACTCCCTTCAAATAAACTATTATCCACTGTTACTATAGACACCATCTCTCCCTACTATAGCTGCTATCCCACAGTCACACTCCCTTCCCAGAGACTATTATCCACTGTTACTATAGGCACCATCTCTCCCTACTATACCTGCTATCCCACAGTCACACTCCCTTCCCAGAGACTATTATCCACTGTTACTATAGCCACCATCTCTCCCTACTATACCTGCTATCCCACAGTCACACTCCCTTCCCAGGGACTATTATCCACTGTTACTATAGGCACCATCTCTCCCTACTATACCTGCTATCCCACAGTCACACCCCCTTCCCAGAGACTATTATCCACTGTTACTATAGGCACCATCTCTCCCTACTATACCTGCCACACTCCCTTCCCAGAGACTATTATCCACTGTTACTATAGGCACCATCTCTCCCTACTATACCTGCTATCCCACAGTCACACTCCCTTCCCAGAGACTATTATCCACTGTTACTATAGGCACCATCTCTCCCTACTATACCTGCTATCCCACAGTCACACTCCCTTCCCAGAGACTATTATCCACTGTTACTATAGGCACCATCTCTCCCTACTATACCTGCTATCCCACAGTCACACTCCCTTCCCAGAGACTATTATCCACTGTTACTATAGGCACCATCTCTCCCTACTATACCTGTTATCCCACAGTCACACTCCCTTCCCAGAGACTATTATCCCACTGTTACTATAGGCACCATCTCTCCCTACTATACCTGCTATCCCACAGTCACACTCCCTTCCCAGAGACTATTATCCACTGTTACTATAGACACCATCTCTCCCTACTATACCTGCTATCCCACAGTCACACTCCCTTCCCAGAGACTATTATCCACTGTTACTATAGGCACCATCTCTCCCTACTATACCTGCTATCCCACAGTCACACTCCCTTCCCAGAGACTATTATCCACTGTTACTATAGCCACCATCTCTCCCTACTATACCTGCTATCCCACAGTCACACTCCCTTCCCAGGGACTATTATCCACTGTTACTATAGGCACCATCTCTCCCTACTATACCTGCCACACTCCCTTCCCAGAGATTATTATCCACTGTTACTATAGACACCATCTCTCCCTACTATACCTGCTATCCCACAGTCACACTCCCTTCCCAGAGACTATTATCCACTGTTACTATAGGCACCATCTCTCCCTACTATACCTGCCACACTTCCTTCCCAGAGACTATTATCCACTGTTACTATAGGCACCATCTCTCCCTACTATACCTGCTATCCCACAGTCACACTCCCTTCCCAGAGACTATTATCCACTGTTACTATAGGCACCATCTCTCCCTACTATACCTGCTATCCCACAGTCACACTCCCTTCCCAGAGACTATTATCCACTGTTACTATAGGCACCATCTCTCCCTACTATACCTGCTATCCCACAGTCACACTCCCTTCCCAGAGACTATTATCCACTGTTACTATAGGCACCATCTCTCCCTACTATACCTGCCACACTCCGTTCCCAGAGACTATTATCCACTGTTACTATAGACACCATCTCTCCCTACTATACCTGCTATCCCACAGTCACACTCCCTTCCCAGAGACTATTATCCACTGTTACTATAGGCACCATCTCTCCCTACTATACCTGCTATCCCACAGTCACACTCCCTTCCCAGAGACTATTATCCACTGTTACTATAGGCACCATCTCTCCCTACTATACCTGCTATCCCACAGTCACACTCCCTTCCCAGAGACTATTATCCACTGTTACTATAGGCACCATCTCTCCCTACTATACCTGCTATCCCACAGTCACACTCCCTTCCCAGAGACTATTATCCACTGTTACTATAGGCACCATCTCTCCCTACTATACCTGCCACACTCCCTTCCCAGAGACTATTATCCACTGTTACTATAGACACCATCTCTCCCTACTATACCTGCTATCCCACAGTCACACTCCCTTCCCAGAGACTATTATCCACTGTTACTATAGGCACCATCTCTCCCTACTATACCTGCTATCCCACAGTCACACTCCCTTCCCAGAGACTATTATCCACTGTTACTATAGGCACCATCTCTCCCTACTATACCTGTTATCCCACAGCCACACTCCATTCCCAGAGACTAATATCCCACTGTTACTATAGGCACCATCTCTCCCTACTATACCTGCTACCCCACAGTCACTCTCCCTTCCCAGAGATTATTATCCCACTGTTACTATAGGCACCATCTCTCCCTACTATACCTGTTATCCCACAGCCACACTCCATTCCCAGAGACTATTATCCCACTGTTAATATAGGCACCATCTCTCCCTACTATACCTGCTACCCCACAGTCACTCTCCCTTCCCAGAGATTATTATCCCACTGTTACTATAGGTACCATCTCTCCCTACTATACCTGCTATCCCACAGTCACACTCCCTTCCCAGAGACTATTATCCAACTGTTACTATAGGCACCATATCTCCCTACTATACCTGTTATCCCACAGCCACACTCCCTTCCCAGAGACTATTATCCCACTGTTACTATAGGCACCATCTCTCCCTACTATACCTGCTATACCACAGTCACACTCCCTTCCCAGAGACTATTATCCACTGTTACTATAGGCACCATCTCTCCCTACTATACCTGCTATCCCACAGTCACACTCCCTTCCCAGAGACTATTATCCCACTGTTACTATAGACACCATCTCTCCCTACTATACCTGCTATTCCACAAATGGCACCATCTCTCCCTACTATACCTGCTATCCCACAGTCACACTCCCTTCCCAGAGACTATTATCCCACTGTTACTATAGACACCATCTCTCCCTACTATACCTGCTATCCCACAGCCACACTCCCTTCCCAGAGCCTGTTATCCTACTGCTACTATAGACACCATTTCTCCTTACTATACCTGCTATATCAATCTACTGCAGAACTACAATATATAGAAATAGACATTTAAAAGAAATAATAAGTGATACAATTAAAGACGTGCTACGGGGTTATGTTCCAGTGCTATGAGATATTGCCATGTAGTTAGTAAATCTGGTGACATGGTCCTGTGAGGTAGTCAGTGCAGTAGAATGTAGCAAGTAATTCCCAGCAGTCGTTAAGAGCTCATGTTACTCTTGTACATGAAAGAAGCAAATTATTTCCAGGAAACTAAAGACTTCAATCAAAAGTCAAGGTTCTATTTAATACAGTCTTTCTCGTTATTAATAGACCGTGAATAATGTGGATTTGTTGCTGATAGAAAGAGCAGGTATAACACTAATAGGTAACTCAATGTCAAGCAACTAAAATAACATTCCCTTAATACTCTGTTCTACCAGCACTAGAAAGCAAGATTTCCTGTTAAAAATTGGTCTCAAAAAGCATAATGCTTCTGTGACCCAAGTGATAATCCAGAAGCAGAATGAAAGGGCATTTATGTGAGCTGATTAATAAATAAAATAGTACAAGGCAAAGGTGCCCACTAATCCCCTTCTGTTTATAATTATACTGCAATGTGTTAAACTGCTAATACAGTAGAACCCCCATTTTATGTTTTTCAGGGGACCACAAAAAACTGTGGAAATGCATTGTGCATAATATATAGGTGGGACCACAACAATATGAAATCAGGGAAAATTAAAAACGGGATGTAAAATTGAGGTTCCACTGTATCATGAAATCTTGATTTCTAGTCTTGGTGCCCCACTGGTGTCCTTTAATGGTTGTATGGAACATATGGAGATCCTCACTAATGGTCACTAATGTTTCTGTACAAGCAAAACATCAAAATATATAAGTTGCTAGATAGTTAAGATTACGAACCTGTATATAGGAAAATAGTTAATAGTAATTGGAGCAATGATTGTTGGACATTTTCTTTTTAGCCCAAACTTTGGAGGTCCATACTTTGGTCAGGACAAACCTTAGCTCATAACAAGGTTACAGTTATATAGAAACATTGGGGTAACCGTCACCCTGTTATAGTTCCAGGGCACAAATAAGCACTCACCCCAAATCTCCCCCTAACTGACCTTCAGGCTGGGCCCCCTTAGCTCATAACAAGGTTACAGATATATAGAAACATTGGGGTAACAGTCACCCTGCTATAGTTCCAGGGGTACCCAGGGCACAAATAATCACTCACCGCAAATCTCCCCCTAACTGACCTTCAGGCTGGGCCCCCTTAGCTCATAACAAGGTTACAGATATATAGAAACATTGGGGTAACAGTCACCCTGCTATAGTTCCAGGGGTACCCAGGGCACAAATAATCACTCACCCCAAATCTCCCCCTAACTGGCCTTCAGACTGGGCCCCCTTAGCTCATAACAAGGTTACAGATATATAGAAACATTGGGGTAACAGTCACCCTGCTATAGTTCCAGGGGTACCCAGGGTACAAATAAGCACTCACCCCAAATCTCCCCCTAACTGACCTTCAGACTGGGCCCCCTTAGCTCATAACAAGGTTACAGATATATAGAAACATTGGGGTAACAGTCACCCTGCTATAGTTCCAGGGGTACCCAGGGTACAAATAATCACTCACCCCAAATCTCCCCCTAACTGGCCTTCAGACTGGGCCCCCTTAGCTCATAACAAAGTTACAGATATATAGAAACATTGGGGTGTCACCCTGCTATAGTTCCAGGGGTACCCAGGGTACAAATAAACACTCACCCCAAATCGCCCCCTAACCCCAGACGCTGGGGTCATATTTTCTGCAAATGGAAAAGTTCTCAGGCCATTTGTTGTTATTATTGGGGTTGGTGGGGGCTCACGCTGATCGTGGGGTTTCACTTTCATTCACGGTGGAATTTGCTGAATATAATGCCAGTCATTTCTATACAACCGTTACTGCTCAATAACAGAACCACTCAGAACTTCATTTGCAGAATATAATAAACACACGGAAGTGAGTTATGGTTCCATGATAAGATCAGTTGTTTCAATGGGAAAGATCTAGTCTAGTCATTTGGGGATTTTCAGATATTTTTAGAGATATTTTGAACAAAATCTGACATTGATACCATCTCATCACCTTCTACTCTTTCTGAATATAGAAATGCCGCCCCCAGTACAGTTAGAACTGATTGACAGAAAGGTTTAGTGCCTGATGATTGATGGGGGTCCAACTGTCATGTCTAAGTGCCATATAGGGGGCTTGGGAGCACCCCATTCGTGTAAGGCCAGCATTAGAGTGCTTGTGTTCCCCTGGGAGGATTTGTGGTCCTGGAATAACAGCCAGGGAGACCCTATATCTCAAACACAAAGAAATGGGGTTCAGTTTTAACTGTGCCAAAAATCCATTTACTTTCTTCAATTTTCGGGGTGTGACCTTCAGTGAGGGGAGACCTTGCATTTGCTGAGCTCTAGCTAAGGAGTAGATTTAATAAAGCACATCATTTTCTATGAGTTTTGGGGGACCCTTAAAATGTGGTTCATTGTGCGACCCAATATCTTTCAATTACAGCGCTGGCGCATGATGTAAAGCGGTTGTTCACCTTTAAATTAACTGTTAGTCGGATGTAGAGAGGGATATTCTGAGACAATTTGCAATTGGTTTTCGTTTTTTATTATTTGTGGTTTTTGAGTTATTTAGCTTTTTATTCAGCAGCTCTCCAGTTTGTAATTTCAGCCATCTGGTTGCTAGGGTCCAATTTACCCTAGCAACTATGCATTGATTTGAATAAGAGACTGGAATATGAATAGGAGAGGCCTGAATAGAAAGATGAGTAATAAAAAGTAGCAATAACAATACATTTGTAGCCTTACAGAGTATTTGTTTCTTAAATGGGGTCAGTGACCCCCATTTGAAAGCTGGAAAGAGCCAGAAGAAGTATGTAAATAATTCAAAAACTGTAAAAAAAACAACAAAACAAAACAAAGACCAATTGAAAAGTTGCTTTGAATTGGATTTTCTATAACATACTAAAAGTTAACTTAAAGGTGAACCACCCCTTTAAGTCACACTGATGTTGCCCAGAGGCTCATTGATGACTTAATGATAATGATAAATGAACGACTGATTGTATCGAGGTTTTCTGGGTGGTAATTGGGCAATGGCTGTGGTTGTGACCTCACTGTCTGCTGTTTTATAATATTTTCCCTTGACCTCTAAGCTTTTCATCTGCAGCCTGGAGCTCACTGAGCATGTGCAGGGCCACTGACAAACAAAGGATTGGCCCAACAAGATCCAAGATGGGGAACTGCCGGGGACGGCCTGAATCAGGAGCACTCCAGTTATTTATATCAGAATTTGACATATGTTCCTTCAGTACTTGGGGTTAGTATGGGGTTAATATGGGTTTAGTATGGGGTTAGTATGGAGTAAGTATGGGGTAGCAGCCTCATAACTTTGTCCTTTTTATTATGGAAACATTCGGCAAGTCACCCCAGGTACCTGTGAATTATTACTCCAATTCCTGATCTCTAACATAAAAGTTCCATTCCTGCCCCGCGACAATATCTTTAATTAATCCAGCGGTCTGCAACCTTTTTTGGCCCTGGGACCAGGCCCAGATTTGTGGCGAGGCCACATAGGCCCGGGCCTAGGGCGGCACATTTTTGGGGATGGCATGCCGCCCAGCCGCTCTGTGGGGAGCCTGTGCTCCGGCGCCAGCGTGTGGTAGTGTGGGCGGGAGCTAGGACCGCGCGGAGCGCACCGCCTAGGGGCGCCAACCCAGCGAATCCGTTGCTGCCGGGGACCGGTGTAGAGCCAAATTTTTTTGCAAGGACTGGGGGGTGGGGTCGGCATTCAATTCTGTCGCGCATTTGCACAGAATTGGACGCCGGTGTGCTGCGTTTATTGTCCCCTAGGTTCCACGGCCCAGTTCAAGACTGTCCGAGGCCGGGTACTGGGTGGTGGCCCGGCAGTTGGGGACCCCTGAAATAATTTTTCTTGCAAGGTCAGTCGAAATAATCTTCTTCTAAATAATTCACTTGGCCGCCCCGTCACCGCACATACAAAACAATCAATTGCCAAAGTAACTGAGCGGCGATGGAACTTTCTCCTGACAAATGTGAATATTTCCTAAGCTCTTCTATCCCCTCTCTCTGCTCTTGCTTTTCCCTTATTAAAGGAACAGTTCAGTGTAAAAATAAAAACTGGGTAAATAGAAAGGATGTATAAAATAAAAAATGTTTTTAATATAGTTAGGCAAAAATGTAATGTATAAAGGCTGGAGTGACTGGATGGGTAACAGAACAGAACACTACTTCCTGCTTTTCAGCTCTCTAACTCAGAGTTAGAGAGCTGAAAAGCAGAAAGTAGTGTTCTGGCTATTATGTTACACATCCACTCACTCCAGCCTTTATTCCTTTAAAGTGAAAGCACCGACCAAAATGCAATATCATTGGTCTATATCTGCCTGAAGCAACTGCCACCCTCGTGTGTCCCCAAACAGCTGTCTCTGCCCCTGTGCCAATAAATGAATGGGTAATGTCGGTGTTGGACTGGGGGGTCCAGGGCCAACTGGGGCTGCAACCTCAGGGGCCCCAACACCAATCCCTGGTGCCTCTGCCGTAATCACCTGGTCCTCTTCTGAATAATATTCGTAAATGGCAGTTAGGGAGCAAAGAGCAGCAAAGTATTAAACAATGATTTCAGGCTCAGTATCTACTCACTGCTCTGTTTGCAGCTTATACCTCCCAACATTTGAAAAACAAAAAGAGGGACAAAATGTTTGGCCATGCCCATTTTATGGCCACACCCCCTAATTGCTATGTCCATTTTACAAAATTTGGCAGGTTATGAAAGTCTGAGCACTTCTGGGAGTTTTAGTGCAATGTTTTATGTTATAACGGTTTTGCTATAAAATGTGAATTGCCCTTTAAGCTGCAAGTCTCGGTTCTCCCAAGAGACCTGCTTCTCTTAAATAGTTACAATTGTATCTTTGCTTATCTTAAATAGCTACAATTTTTGTTTTTTTGCTCATCTTAAAAAGTGCAGCTGCTGAGTGTTCTTGGCCTCTTATTTTATTAAAGTTTCAGAAACGTTGTATTGTATCTATTTCTCAAATCAGTGCAGGGGATCAAAGAGAAAGTCGGAACATTTCAGTCAGAAACCCAGAAATGTGGGCTGAGCTGTCAAAACCGGGACTGTCCCACAAAAAACGGGACACCATTTACAAGAAGACGACTAACTCTTCTGGCCTCCTTGTTGGAGCCTCAGGCTGCTCTCATAACTACCCTGATCCTAACTCTCACTCCTAGTGCAAATTACTACAAGATTTTCACCTACTGAGGCCTACCTCCACCTCAGGCTCTCCGGCACTAATCACAGGCAAGCCCTAATTTTGCCAGAATTAAAGGCTAAAGCAGGTCCAACTATGTCCCAGGGAATATTGTTACATAACCAGTAAAGTGTCTCCTCTAACTTCTCCATTCAGTGGGATTGTTGTGAAGTCAGAAATAGCATTTAATGTAAAACATCCTCTATGTAAGTACAATAGGAAACATGTGAAGGGATTGAAAGTGATTCCAGGCATTTTGTCAGCACTTGCCAATATTTTGTCAGTTGGTTGGCAACGGGGCGACCAGATAGAGCAGGAGACCTGTCATGGCCTCATGTGTTTTTGGGCCGAGCAGATGGAGAGCATTAATGGAGAGTTTGTTTTGGAGAACAGATTCCTCACGATGAGTCTACAAGGCGTGTCCTCTGTTTCCAATAAACAATAAAACTCCCAGGAACAGAGATGTCCAACTGGAAGAAATGGCGTGGGAGTCCAGACAGCACCGTGTCCTTCTGCGGGGGTAACATAATAACAGGGGCAAAGTGTGTCCCTCTCATGTTACCTCAAGCAACCAATGAGCAGCTACTATCTACTGGTCTTGTGTGAGAACAATCATCTGGGCCTGAGCCACTTTCTCCATTATAATGTATTTGTCTTAATAATAAAGGCTCCCTGGGGAAATAGTCTCTGCCTGTCTGTTTGTCTGTCTCTGTAGCCTGTTCTACTGAAGTGAAAGATTACAAATTAATACTGACCTGGAGAGAGTCAATGTTACTATAGGCACCATCTCTCCCTACTATACCTGCTATCCCACAGTCAAACTCCCTTCCCAGAGACTATTATCCCACTGTTACTATAGGCACCATCTCTCCCTACTATACCTGCTATCCCACAGTCACACTCCCTTCCCAGAGACTATTATCCACTGTTACTATAGACACATCTCTCCCTACTATACCTGCTATCCCACAGTCACACTCCCTTCCCAGAGACTATTATCCACTGTTACTATAGACACCATCTCTCCCTACTATACCTGCTATCCCACAGTCACACTCCCTTCCCAGAGACTATTATCCACTGTTACTGTAGGCACCATCTCTCCCTACTATACCTGCTATCCCACAGTCACACTCCCTTCCCAGAGACTATTATCCACTGTTACTATAGGTACCATCTCTCTCTACTATACCTGCTATCCCACAGTCACACTCCCTTCCCAGAGATTATTATCCACTGTTACTATAGACACCATCTCTCCCTACTATACCTGCTATCCCACAGTCACACTCCCTTCCCAGAGACTATTATCCACTGTTACTATAGGCACCATCTCTCCCTACTATACCTGCTATCCCACAGTCACACTCCCTTCCTCATAGACTATTATCCACTGTTACTAGAGGCACCATCTCTCTCTACTATACCTGCTATTCCATAGTCACACTACCTTCCCATAGACTATTATCCACTGTTACTATAGGCACCATCTCTCCCTACTATACCTGCTATCCCACAGTCACACTCCCTTCCCAGAGACTATTATCCACTGTTACTATAGACACCATCTCTCCCTACTATACCTGCTATCCCACAGTCACACTCCCTTCCCAGAGACTATTATCCCACTGTTACTAGAGGCACCATCTCTCTTTCTACTATACCTGCTATTCCATAGTCACACTACCTTCCCATAGACTATTATCCACTGTTACTATAGGCACCATCTCTCCCTACTATACCTGCTATCCCACAGTCACACTCTCTTCCCAGAGACTATTATCCACTGTTACTATAGACACCATCTCTCCCTACTATACCTGCTATCCCACAGTCACACTCCCTTCCCAGAGACTATTATCCACTGTTACTATAGACACCATCTCTCCCTACTATACCTGCTATCCCACAGTCACACTCCCTTCCCAGAGACTATTATCCCACTGTTACTAGAGGCACCATCTCTCTCTCTACTATACCTGCTATTCCATAGTCACACTACCTTCCCATAGACTATTATCCACTGTTACTATAGGCACCATCTCTCCCTACTATACTGCTATCCCACAGTCACACTCCCTTAACAGAGACTATTATCCACTGTTACTATAGGCACCATCTCTCCCTAACTATACCTGCTATCCCACAGTCACACTCCCTTCCCATAGACTATTATCCACTGTTACTAGAGGCACCATCTCTCTCTACTATACCTGCTATTCCATAGTCACACTACCTTCCCATAGACTATTATCCACTGTTACTATAGGCACCATCTCTCCCTACTATACCTGCTATCCCACAGTCACACTCCCTTCCCAGAGACTATTATCCACTGTTACTATAGGCACCATCTCTCCCTACTATACCTACTATCCCACAGTCACACTCCCTTCCCATAGACTATTATCCACTGTTACTATAGACACCATCTCTCCCTACTATACCTGCTATCCCACAGTCAGACTCCCTTCCCAGAGACTATTATCCACTGTTACTATATATATACACCATATAATACTCTTTTACCTCTCATTGCTCAAGGTTAAAGGAACAGGTAAGATGGCCAAAACACATTTTCTGGTCCAATTTCTTCAAGTTATGCCATGGCCTGTAGGATATATATAGATATAGCAATCTTTAGCCAACAATTAGAACCATAAGACAATTAAGTGGATTATTATAGAGAATTTCTGCTTTGCACAGCAACTAACATAATTATATCTCAGTGCTGCCAAAAAATCAGTCAAAGTCATAAATCACTTCTCTCCTACTGTCTTCCTGATTTGTTCCATTTTTATCCTCCAAGGAAATAATTTAAACTGAAAAACAAGTATCTCAACATCATAAATACTGAAGAATTTATTCACTAAAAAATGAAAGATTATTTTGAAAGACTTGCAAAGCCCTCTTTATCTTTACCTAACAGGATTGTTAATTAATCATGGGAAATCATGGGATTTGCACCTCTTTTTGTGACGCGGTTGATTAATTTCCATGTGTTTATTAGGAAAAAGAAAAGGGACCATTAAAGTTACAAAGAAAGAACACAAGGAGGGGGTGGGGAATAACTTTACAAAATGGATCCAAAAATGGTTCTTGTTTCTGTACAGTATATAAATAAAATAAAACACTCAGCGTTTCAAGAGAAGCACTCAGCAAGTGAATGTCGCAGTTCATCTAAAGCAGAGACGCTGCATTCTGATTGGCTGATGTGGTGTTGCTGGTCCGTTCGACAAGACCATCGTGATACATGGAATTCCATAACGGTTACGTCTTGTGATCTCTCTCCAGTTTGGGTTTTTCATACTGAACATATTACAAGGTCACTGATTCTTCCCTTGGCGTGAGAATTGGAATATCTCTGCCCGTTAAGAGGACATTTGGCAGGAGGGGATTCGATCAGAGCCAAGTTTTAATAATGTTCTGTTGCTCAAATATACCCCTGTGAGAAAAACCTAACTTTATGTATATATAATATATATATGTACTTCTTGTAAATCTTCTATAAAATGAATTATACTTTATAGCAGGGACTTCAGTTTAAAGCACCAGTCTGATGTCCAACATACAGATATATAGAAACATTGGGGTGTCACCCTGCTATAGTTCCAGGGGTACCCAGGGTACAAATAATCACTCACCCCAAATCTCCTCCTAACTGGCCTTCAGACTGGGCCCCCTTAGCTCATAACAAGGTTACAGATATATAGAAACATTGGGGTGTCACCCTGCTATAGTTCCAGGGGTACCCAGGGTACAAATAAGCACTCACCCCAAATCTCCCCTAACTGACCTTCAGACTGGGCCCCCTTAGCTCATAACAAGGTTACAGATATATAGAAACATTGGGGTAACAGTCACCCTGCTATAGTTCCAGGGGTACCCAGGGTACAAATAATCACTCACCCCAAATCTCCCCCTAACTGACCTTCAGACTGGGCCCCCTTAGCTCATAACAAGGTTACAGATATATAGAAACATTGGGGTAACAGTCACCCTGCTATAGTTCCAGGGTACCCAGGGTACAAATAAGCACTCACCCCAAATCTCCTCCTAACTGACCTTCAGACTGGGCCCCCTTAGCTCATAACAAGGTTACAGATATATAGAAACATTGGGGTGTCACCCTGCTATAGTTCCAGGGGTACCCAGGGTACAAATAAGCACTCACCCAAATCTCCCCCTAACTGACCTTCAGACTGGGCCCCCATAGTTCATAACAAGGTTACAGATATATAGAAACATTGGGGTGTCACCCTGCTATAGTTCCAGGGGTACCCAGGATACAAATAAGCACTCACCCCAAATCTCCCCCTAACTGGCCTTCAGACTGGGCCCCTTAGCTCATAACAAGGTTACAGATATATATATACATTGGGGTGTCACCCTGCTATAGTTCCAGGGGTACCCAGGGTACAAATAATCACTCACCCCAAATCTCCCCCTAACTGACCTTCAGACTGGGCCCCCTTAGCTCATAACAAGGTTACAGATATATAGAAACATTGGGGTAACAGTCACCCTGCTATAGTTCCAGGGGTACCCAGGGTACAAATAAACGTTCACCCCAAATCTCCCCCTAACTGGCCTTCAGACTGGGCCCCCTTAGCTCATAACAAGGTTACAGATATATAGAAACATTGGGGTGTCACCCTGCTATAGTTCCAGGGGTACCCAGGGTACAAATAAGCACTCACCCCAAATCTCCCCCTAACTGACCTTCAGACTGGGCCCCCTTAGCTCATTGGTTCTAATTTCAGGTAGAATAAAGGGTAACTGGGGTGTAAGAAGCAGAATGAAGTCAATAGAAACAGTCACAAAATATCTGAACAGACTAAAAATCTCCAAAACAGTTTCGTTTAAAATTGGTAAACAAATGAAGGAAATAAATTGCCATGAGATCAGTAAGGGAGGGACCACACTGAGTATAAATACAGAACAGCTGCTGCTGAGAGAGAGAGAGAGAGAGAGAGAGAGAGAGAGAGAGAGAGAGAGAGAGAGAAGTTTGGGTTCTGCCCCAAATTAGGGGCAGGAATTAAGATCAGTGTCCCTGATGAAATGACAAGTTATGGTTTGAGTCTATAAAGTGTCGCAGACCCCACAGCAGCAGAATCAATATCACACGTTAGCTCTATAAATGCAGATCAAAAAGGAGTCGGACTCTGAGCTTTATTTATTCATATTTTTCCTTGTTTATATTTATACCCCACCCAAAAAGTTGTAAATATAAATATTTATTAATTGATTCTTCCACTAGAAATAATTCCCAAATAAAACTGCATCGTTACTTAACTATCACTGAATTGTCCCCCTGAAATGACAGACCCCTCATTTTAAAGGGGTGCTTCATCTTTCAGTTAAGTTTTAGTAGACTATAGAATGGCCAATTCTAAGCAACTTTTCAATTGTCATTCTTTTTTTTAATAGTTTCTGAATTATTTGCCTTCTTCTTCTGACTCTTTCCAGCTTTCAAACGGGGGTCACTGACCCCATCTAAAAAACAAATGCTCTGTAAGGCTACAAATGTATTGTTATTGCTACTTTTTATTCCTCATCTTTCTATTCAGGCCTCTCCTATTCATATTCCAGTCTCTTATTCAAATCAGTGCATGGTTGCTAGGGTAAATTGCACCGTAGCAACTAGATTGCAAACTGGAGAGCTGCTGAATAAAAAGCTAAATAAGTCAAAAACCACAAATAATAAAAAAGGAAAACCAATTGCAAATTGTCTCAGAATATCCCTCTCTACATCCTACTAACAGTTAATTTAAAGGGGAACAACCCCTCTAATAACAACTCTAGATCATCCAGGTGAACCGCAATGATTGACTGTGAACAACTCCAGACATGGAGACTGAGCAGAGCAAAAGCCAAATAATCTGTTTTTCCAGAGAACAGACCCCCGTCCTGCAGAATTTGCCTCTTATCAACTTCACAGCAAAACTGTATGTTGTTTTCCAAGGACATGAAAGGTTGTTTATCATCCCCTCCCTCGACATTTCTCTCTAACGTTCCTGGAGAGACAGACTCCCAAAAATCCCCCCAGTGCCCCTGACTTATAAACTGAGATTGGGATTCTTAACATTCCCAAGGACTCCCAGGAATTCAAGGAAATTCTCCTGGACAGTTTTAAGAATCTGATGTACTTACAAAAGAGCAAGAAATCCCCCACAATTCCCCTTGTAGCATTATTTATTGTGACCCCTCCAGACCAGGCGTTTGAATAGGTGGCTGGTTTGGATGGATCTTCTATAACAGAACTCTCTGATTTATTTTATAAATCAGGCAGTGATTTGAATGCTGGGCTGGAAGGTGATCAGGAGAGGGACTGAACAGATAAATAAGTAAAAAAGATAATAATGACTAGAGAAAATAAGGCAGAGAATGAGATAGATATCAAACAATGGCCAAGATAGTAAAGTCTACATCATCCTGACAGTTCATGTTAAGGTGATCTGCCCCTTATTATTTCATGAATTCTTTATGCTCCCTGGGAGGCCGCCTGTAACTCGGCACAGATGTGGAATGTGGGAGAAGTCAGTCGCTTTACCTAAAACGTCTAAACGCTTTTACCCTGTTGCAGTTGGTGAGTGGTGGGTCATGGAATTCTAGTGACACGGCTTCTCCTCTACATATGGGGGTGCATTATGTTTGTATCACCCTGGGTCTCTGGCACGGCAGAAGCTGAGGGGGTTCCCTACTCACACTCACTCACACTCACTCACATGCACTCACTCACAGTCACTCACATGCACTCACTCTCACTCACACTCGACACAGGTTGGTAATAATGAAGGCCAGATGGTCTCACCTCCAGGCACATGGATACAATACGTACTCGGCCGATGAGTAAAAGAAACGAGGATCATATTTGCCGTTGCTTTTAATAATCCCCTCCTGGGGTCTGTGGTCGCCCTGTGGAAGGGGGTGACGGAACAGAATGTTTCTGGAGGGAGAATGTGGGCTGGGAAAAGTTTTGCAGAATTCATTGGAAAGGTTTTTGGACACAAGTCTCCCTCCCACACAACCTTTTAGGATCTCCCCAATGTGCCATTAGTCTTTCATTAATTATAATATTCTTCCACCCAAGCTGGTTGGGCTTCTCACACCATTGTGTGGTTGCCTTCCATATAGTCCCTTCATATATTTGATTGTTTCCTATTCTTCATTTCTCAGTATTAGAACCCTGATCATCTAAAGCTCCTGTTGGCTACTATTTGGTCAAGCCTTGTGTATGGTCTATTGTGCCACTTTCTTCTAATGCTCATACTGGCTACTGGTTGGTCAAGTTCTGTGTGTTTTCTAATGCCCTCATTGGCTTCTGGTTGATCAAATCCAGTGTGTTTTCTAATGCCATCATTGGCTTCTGGTTGGTCAAGTCCAGTGTGTTTTCTAATGCCATCATTGGCTTCTGGTTGGCCAAGTCCTGTGTGTTTTCTAATGTCCTGATTGGCTGCTGGTTGGCCAAGTCCTGTGTCTTTTCTAATGCCCTCATTGGCTGCTGGTTGGCCAAGTCCTATGCATATTCTAATACTGCTGATCTAATCAAGTAAATGTGTATTTTTTAATATTTTGATTGCTACAGAATGATCTAATACAGTGAAATATTCTTATTGGCTACTGGTTGGCCTAGTCCTGTATAGGTTCTCATGCTCTGATTGGCTACATAATGGTCTAGTCCAATGCATGTTCTAATGCTCTGATTGGCTGCTTGATGGTCTAACTGAGTGAATGTTCTAATGCTAATATTGGCTACTGGGTGATTCAGTCCTGTGCATGTTCTAATGATCCACTTTCCTTGGTTGGCCTAGCTGCGTAAATATTCTAATTATCTGATTGGCTACATGTTGGTTCCAGTGAATGATCAAATGGCGTGGATCCCCAACCTTTTTGTTTACCCATGACCCACATTGAAATGTAAAAATAGTTGGGGAGCATTGCAAAAGTTCCTGGGGGGTGTCAAATAAAGGATATGATTGGCTATTTTGTTGCAACTTGCGGACTGGCAGCTACAAGAGGCTTTGTTTGGCCATAATCTTGTTTTTAAGAAACCAAAACTTGCCCCCAAGCCTGGAATTCAAAAATAATCACCTGCTTTGAGGCCACGGGGAGCAACATCCAAGGGGTTGAGGAGCAAAATGTTACTCACGAGCTACTGGTTGGGGATCACTGGTCTATAGATTAGTCCTAAACTCCAATCCTTCTCTAATGCCAGACTACTAGTTGTGCTGTGGCTGATATTAAAAGGGGCCGCGGGCAACAACTCACTGCCCAACGTATGTCTATCTCCATGGTTCCTAGGTGTGTTTATATTGTCTGATCCTTGTCCTTGACCCTTTCCTGTCCCTGACTTTGCTAATCTGCTGCCTGTACTGACTACTGTGTGGTATTTGAACCACATCCTCCATAAAAATGAATTAATGAGTTAAAATACTGCCTTGGACTCCTCCTAAATAATTTATCTTTATTGGATGACCTTTTTGGGATATCGGCACAGGATATCCAGTGGGATGAGCTGAAACACTAATCGGTGAGCTACAGTTCAACATAACCATTTTTGGAACTGTATTGACCACTGCCTGTCACTGACTATTCTTCGTATACTGATTTTGTACTGCGCTACTGTTTGCTGTTGAATACAGCCTGTTACCTCGATTACTCTTCTGATTCATGATTTGGTACCACATTGCTTGTTTATTATTGACCCGGCCTGTTCCAAGACTATGCTGCCTGCTCCCCTATTCCCTTGCCTGCCCACAACTCTCTCCCTGGTCCTCTCACGTTAAGGCCTGGTGGCACCTGAGTAGCGGAGGGCTCGTCCCAAAGCAAAAGGCGACTGTTATAGGCAGAAGGGTGAGCCGTTACCGGGACCTTGGTGTTAGTTCTGGGGGTTTGGGATACCATATGTTACAACTAGGGTTGCCATCTGGCCGGTATTTCACCAGCCTAACCAGTAAAATACCAGCCAAGGCTGGGGCCAGTTTTACAAATTTACTATCAATGTATTAGTGGTAAATTTGTAATCCCAATTGTTCCGCCCCTGATCTGCCTCAGATCCACCTCTCTCAACTCCCCTACCCCCCTAATCCAATCACTGCAGTCCCTTCCTGGCCAAACCAGCATCTAAACTTCGTGACTCCGCCCCAGAAACATCACAACCCTGCCCCCATAACATCACAACTCCGCCCCTCTCTGGCCCACCTCCACCCTCTACATCAGGGATCCCCAACCGTGAGCAACATTCAAAAGTAAAAGAGGTTGGAGAGCAACATAATCATACACAATGTCACAGGGGGTGCCAAATTAGGGATGTGATTGGCTATTGGTAGCCCCTATGTGGTCCGACAGCCTACAGGAGACTCTGTTTGGCAGTACACCTGGTTTTTATGCACCAAAACTTGTCTTCAAGCCAAAAATTCAAAAATAACCAGCTGCTTTGAGGCCACTGGGAGCAACATCCAATGAGCAGGTGAACATGGTGCTGACGAGCCACTGCTTGGGGATCACTGGTCTACATCATCAGCAGGAAGGGCCAGAACTAAAAGGTGGCAACCCTAGTTACAATTTGTAATTCTACCAATCACATTCACTGCCCAATGGGCCCTGAGACTGAGGGACCCAGGGGTGGAACTACCGGGGGAGCAGGGGGTGCGAGCGGGCCAGGGAAAGCACCCCCTCAGGGCCCCCAGCAGTCCGCGTGCCGCATATTCCCGGCCAGTTCCGGGTGTACGGTGGGGGGCGGGGGGCTGCACCTGCGCCAGGGCCCGCCCCCTCTAGTTCTGTTTCTGGAGGGACCCACAGTAAATACCCTCTCTGTGTATATAGTGGGGGGGGGGAGTTTTACAGAGATAAAGATGTTCCTACACAGTATAGTCCCATGAGCTGACACTCGTAGCTCCTCACACTTTGTTTCCATATCTTTTGTATTTGCGAGAAGCTCCCTCGATGAGTTGGAATTCTGCACACAGAGCGGCTAATGGAACTGAATCCTGCAAGAGAGAATTTAGGAAGGAACAAACCCCCAGCCCTGAGTAACAGAGAATTACAACCAATTAAATGGTGCACAAAGCCGAAATATTGCTACTACCAGGGAAAAATGTAATGGGAAATTAGAGCAAAAATGAATAATGTTCACAGGAGGGAATACTCACAGTTCACCCCAGTCCCAGGGTGCAGGTCCACAATCAAATCCAAAAATTGTGAGTGCCTCCGAAAAAATAAAGGGCCAATGAATTAAAAAAATACAAAATATTTATTAGGACATGTTAGACAGAAACCTGACACGTTTCGTGCGTTTAGGGCACTTACTCATAGCGAGTAACAGAGACCCAAAACCACAGCAGTGAAATAAGGGAGAGAGAGTTACTCGTCTCATGAACCACAATAAACAACAAATTCTACAGCACAAACAAAGGGACCACATTCTATAGGTTTGTGATACAAATCGTTTGCTTTGGATCATGATACTTTGCACATTTTGCCATTTTGGGGCAGAGTCATAGCAAACGGGACCCCAATATTAAATATTTAAATTTCTCCAGCTCCGTTTTGCCCATAATGACAAACAGAGGATCAGAATGACAAAGGGAAACACATTCCGCCACATTGTGAAGCAAACGTTACACCACAGGCGGAGGGGGGGTAAGCTGAACCCCAAAAGTCTGAAATTTATTTTCAGACTATGGGGGCATATTTCTCAAGGGTCCTATTTCGAACTGCAAAAACGTCGAAATCTCGAATTCAAAAAGACCAACCGAAATTAATTCTACGTTTTTTTGGGTCAAATAGGTCCGTTTTCGATCAAATTTGAATCGTGTGAATCAAAGTAATAGCGCATTCCATCGAATTTGATTCAAACCTTTGATTTTTCAAAGTCCACCAATATACTCCAAATAGGTTCTAGGAAGTCCCCCCATAGGCTAAAACAGTAATTCGGCAGGTTTTAGATGGCGAATGATCGAAGTCAAATTTTTAAAGAGACAGTACATGATAAATTTTTGAAATCTGAATTTTCTAATTTTTTCAAATTTGAATCGAATAAGGAGTATTCCCTAGTCGAAGTACACTAAAATTAGCTTGAAATTCAAATTTTTTAAATTTGAATTTTTACTTTGACCTTTGATAAATCTGCCCCATGGTGTTTATTTTTTTATGTTTTTATTCAGCAGCTCTCCAGTTTGCCATTTCAGCCATCCGGTTTATAGGGTCCGAATTCCCCTAGCAACGGTGCATTAATATGAATAAGAGACTGGAATATGAATAGTGGAGGCCTGAATAGAAAGAGGAGTAATAAAAAGTAGCAATAACAATACATTTGTAGCCTTACAGAGCGTTTGTTTTTTAGATGGGGTCAGTGAACCCGATTTGAAAGCTGGAGTCAGAAGAAAAAGACAAATTCAAAAACTATAAAAATGAAAAAAAAATAGGACCAATGGTTGCTTAGAATTAGCCATTCTATAACATACTTAAAGTTAACTGAAAGGTGAACCACCCCTTTAAACTAAGGGGGGGGCTGTAATTTCAGGGGGGCACTTCAGTCAAAGCTTATAGCAGATGAAAAGTCTGACTGTGGGCCTGCCGTTTTTGCTGGGAGTTCTTTCTCATGGAAGAATCAATTAATACATATTTATATTTACACCTTTTTGGGTGGGGTTTAAATATATAAACAAGGAAAAATATGATGGGGTCAGTGACCCCCGCCCCACTTGAAAGCTGGAAAGAGTCAGAAGAAGAAGGCAAATCATTCAAAAACTGTAAAAGATAAATAATGAAGACCAATTGAAAAGTTGCTTAGAATTAGCCGTTCTATAACGTACTAAAAGTTAACTTGAAGGTGAACCGCCGCTTTGAAAGAACGGGATTGAGGAGATCTTGCCCAATTTCCTATAGCTGAGCGAATACTACAACCCTACAGCCAATAAATCCAATTCTATGAGGTTAAATTCCGTCTCAGTTGGAAGTGAAGAAATCAGTGTCAGACAATGACTGAACCCCCCAAATGTAAGGAGGTATCTGTGTGACTGTGGATTTGCTCAGAGGCAGGGGGGCTACTCACAGGTTACTCAGCATTGCAGGGGCTTCTGTTATTGATGTTACTGATGTCACTGCTGGAAAGCCTGGACTTACTTCTATGGAACGTGAATGTTTCATGTCAAACTGTAATGGAAATGTCTGGGGAAGGGGGAGAAATGACTCAGTAACATTCACTCATCCTCTTTGCTTTGTCATCCCCTGAGAAGATAATTAGTTATTTCCCTCCCTCAAATCATTAGCAAGTCTTCATCACATTATTATTCAGATTGTTTCTCCACCAGTCCCCCCTGGGTGAATTCACATGGGCTGTTACTAAGGGTTGGGGCCCCAGCATTACCCCCTAGGGGGGAACATACGACATATAATTATAAGAATATATTATATCGACTTGCCGTCGGCAAGAATGAGAATCACCTGCGGGATTGCATACGTAATGCTTCGGATTTCCAAAGTCGCCAGAAATTTCCTCGTGAGCCTCCGGCTTGAGAAAGAGAGAGAGTCCGAAACATTGCCGAATCCAAGTTTTCACTTTTTGTACAAAGAGGTGCTGCAGTAGTATTAGTGTCCAATTTCAGACTGACTTTACAAAAACTTCATACTGGAGCTCCCCAACTTGTGGCCACACTTTTATATCATGATAAAATGTCTGACTACAAATATCCTTATCATTTACAGTAGGGGGTACATTATCCCTTATAATACATGAGTGATACTCAGAGTTCCCTGTATAACTCAGCCTGCAGCCTTGTGCCTTTATATGGTCACAGAACAACCCCTCAGTGACTTCTAATATCCTTATCATTTACAGTAGGGGTACATTATCCCTTATAATACATGAGTGATACTCAGAGTTCCCTGTATAACTCAGCCTGCAGCCTTGTGCCTTTATATGGTCACAGAACAACCCCTCAGTGACTTCTAATATCCTTATCATTTACAGTAGGGGGTACATTATCCCTTATAATACATGAGTGATACTCAGAGTTCCCTGTATAACTCAGCCTGCAGCCTTGTGTCTTTATATGGTCACAGAACAACCCCTCAGTGACTTCTAATATCCTTATCATTTACAGTAGGGGGTACATTATCCCTTATAATACATGAGTGATACTCAGAGTTCCCTGTATAACTCAGCCTGTAGCCTTGTGCCTTTATATGGTCACAGAACAACCCCTCAGTGACTTCTAATATCCTTATCATTTACAGTAGGGGGTACATTATCCCTTATAATACATGAGTGATACTCAGAGTTCCCTGTATAACTCTCAGCCTGCAGCCTTGTGCCTTTATATGGTCACAGAACAACCCCTCAGTGACTTCTAATATCCTTATCATTTACAGTAGGGGGTACATTATCCCTTATAATACATGAGTGATACTCAGAGTTCCCTGTATAACTCAGCCTGCAGCCTTGTGCCTTTATATGGTCACAGAACAACCCCTCAGTGACTTCTAATATCCTTATCATTTACAGTAGGGGGTACATTATCCCTTATAATACATGAGTGATACTCAGAGTTCCCTGCAGACTTGTACTAAACTCCAGCTCTTTAAGAACTAACGTTTGAACCCATTAACACCCTAATTGAGTATGTAGGTGCTGGAGCTGTTGCAACAGAACAAGAAATACAGTTTTGTGGTGAGTTTTGATCTGGAAACTTACACGGCTTTATATAACTTCCCCCTCTATTGCCTTAATGAAACCCTTATGTGTTAGATTAGTGATCAAAGCAGGGATGTAATACAGTGTTTCTCTCCTGATTACGACAGCTCCTCTCCTCCTGAATGATGTACATTAAATCAACTGTAACTGAGATTATTCTGATTGTTCTCAAATTTCAATGACTCCCGAGAGAGAGAGACAGAGAAAGAGTTATATATATAGAGAGCAAGAGAGAGAGAGAGAGGGAGGGAGAGAGATATATATATATATAGAGAGAGAGAGAGAGAGAGAAAGAGAGAGAGAGAGAGAGAGAGAGAGAGAGAGAGAGAGAGAGAGAGAGAGAGAGAGAGAGAGAGAGAGTGATATAGAGTTATATAGAGTGAGAGAGAGAGAGATAGAGGGAGAGATAGAGGGAAAGAGAGCAAGAGAGAGAGAGAGGGGGAGGGAGAGAGAGATATATATATATATATATATATATATATAGAGAGAGAGAGAGAGAGAGAGAGAGAGAGAGAGAGAGATTGAAGATAGAGGGAGAGAGAGCAATAGAGAGAGAGAGAGAGAGAGAGAGAGAGAGAGAGAAAGAGAGAGAGAGAGCAATAGAGAGAGAGAGAGAGAGTGATATAGATTGAGAGATAGAGGGAGAGAGAGATAGAGAGAGAGAGAGAAAGAGAGAGAGATAGATAGTGATATATATATATTTATATATATATATATATATATATATATATATATATATATATATATATATATATATATATATATATCTGATAGAGGGGCTGTGGGACTGACAAGAGAAAGAGAGAGAGAGAGAGAGAGAGAGAGAGAGAGAGATAGAGGGAGAGAGAGAGAGAGAGAGAGAGAGAGATAGAGGGAGAGAGAGAGAGAGAGAGAGAATGATATAGATTGAGAGATAGAGAGAGAGAGAAAGAGAGAGAGAGATAGAGATAGAGAGAGTGATATATATATATATATAGATCTGATAGAGGGTCTGTGGGACTGACAATCTGTGGGTTCTGGCAAATGCCAGAGGGGCCAGTGTAAGTCACTATATATTGGGCTGCTGTTAGGGGCAGGGGCGTCCACCAATGAGGCGAGTTGAGACACTCGCCTCAGGCGGCAGCGCCCCCCTGGTTACCAGGGGCGGCAAAAATGCCGCTCCTGGTAACTAAGAGCCGAATTTCCGGTTTTCAACCCGGAAATTCGGCTCTTCTAGTGCAGAGAGCGCAATTGCGCTCTCTGCACTAGCGTCGTGCAGCGCCCCGACCCCCTCCTGCGCAGAAAATGTGAGCGCCGTGAGGAGGGGTCGGGGCGGCAACGGAAGGCCGCCTCAGGCGGCATAAAGGCGCGGATCGGCGCTGGTTAGGGGCTATTTGGGCCTCTATGTACTTGGAATGCCGAGACCTATTTATAGTGATGAGCGAATCTGTCCCATTTGACTGTAAAATTCGCAAACACATTGAAGTCAATAAGCAGCAAATTATTTCTTACAGGCGCAACAATATTTTCTTCCTCGAAGCGCATTAATGTCAATGGGTGTTTTTTTCTTTTCAAATTCTTTTTATTCGATTTGGGTGTTTTTTCTTATGGTGATTTTTTTTGTCTCACCAACAATTTTGTCTTGGCAACTTTTTAGTGGTGGAGACATTTTTTGCTGTGGATTTTTGCCACAGTTTCGCAAAAAAAAAAATCACAGATGGCGAACAACGTAATTTCACTGCGAATCCTCGTCTCCCGAAACTATTAGCTCATTACTTCCTATTTTTACTCCCAGTCCAGACATTCTGTGGGCTCCCCCCAAATCCTCTTTACACCTCATACTTAAATACTCAAAGCTCCTTTGCACAGAACCTTCCTCTCCTTTTGTACCAGTATTAATTGTGATGTCTGTAAATCCATATGTTCTATGTATAGAATTCATGTCATTTAGTTGTATAATCACATTTACTTTACACTGCTGCAAAATATGCTGGCGCTATATAAATACATGTTAATAATAATAATAATAAATAATAATACTTGTAACTATCTTCGTTCTTCTCTTCTTTCTTCTCTTCGTTCTTCTCTTCTTTCTTCTCTTCGTTCTGCTCTTCTTTCTTCTCTTCTTTCTTCTCTTCGTTCTTCTCTTCTTTCTTCTCTTCTTTCTTCTCTTCGTTCTTCTCTTCTTTCTTCTATTCTTTCTTCTCTTCGTTCTGCTCTTCTTTCTTCTCTTCGTTCTTCTCTTCTTTCTTCTCTTCTTTCTTCTCTTCTTTCTTCTCTTCGTTCTACTCTTCGTTCTTCTCTTCTTTCTTCTCTTCTTTCTTCTCTTCGTTCTGCTCTTCTTTCTTCTCTTCGTTCTTCTCTTCTTTCTTCTCTTCTTTCTTCTCTTCTTTCTTCTCTTCGTTCTTCTCTTCGTTCTTCTCTTCTTTCTTCTCTTCTTTCTTCTCTTCGTTCTTCTCTTCTTTCTTCTCTTCTTTCTTCTCTTCTTTCTTCTCTTCTTTCTTCTCTTCGTTCTTCTCTTCTTTCTTCTCTTCTTTCTTCTCTTCTTTCTTCTTTTCTGTTTGTTTCCATTTTTCCCATTTCCTTCTCCTTTTATCTTTCTCTTTAGTCCTTCCCTCCCCCTTGTAAATATCTTTATTTTGCTTTATTGTCTTTCCTAATTATTCCTCTTCTTGCACATTTACTTCTCTCTCTCTCTGTTACATTTATCTCCTTTTATCCCTCTTACCTTTCCCTTCTCTCTTCTCCTCTCTCCATTTTCAATAAAAAACAGAAAACCAAAACGGTGGGACCGTGTGAGCCAGTAGCAAAAATAACAAATACAAAAACAAACAAATACAAAAAGTATTGTAGAAGTGATACCTAAATTGGTACATTAGAGATAATACAATGAATTAGGGTGGGTTGTAAATAGTCCAGGAGTCTGGATTCAGTCGGGTCACATAAGGGCAGATTTATCAAGGGTCGAAGTGAATTCAAGGGAATTTTCGAACTAAAAAAATTAGAAATTCAAAGTAATTTTTTGGATACTTCGACCATCGAATACGATACTACGATTTCAAATTAGATTTGAAGTAAAATCGTTTGAATATTCGACCATTCGATAATTGAAGTACTGAACTTCGACTGCAATACTTCGCCAAATTAAACCTGCCGAAGTGCTATGTCAGTCTATGGGGACCTTCTAGAGCAGTTTTTGGAAGTCGAAGTAAAATTGTTCGATCGATCGCTGAAATCCTTTGAATCGTTCGAAATTTGATGTATTTTTAACTTCGAAATTCGACACTTGATATAGTGTGACATGACACCTGACCCTAAATTAAGGCCCTGTCTTATTGTGTTAAATAACTTGATACATTTGAATTCATAAACTTCCTTTTCCGTTTCCCTTTTAGATTTAAGACAATATATATGCTGTGCCTTCCCAGTTTTCATTTGTAATTTGCCTGATGAAGGGGCCCTGGTGCACCAAAGCTTGCAATCTATTTTTATTTTTAGCCAATATGGGTATCACTTCTACAATACTTTTTGTATTTGTTGCTTTTTTTATTTGTTATAAGTAAAAAACATAAAAACGTTCTCTCCCCTTCACTTTATCTGTTTCCTTTCTATTCTCCTGTTCTTCCTTCATCTCACCCTTTCTATTTCTCTCTCCATCTCCTCCCCTCCCATTATACATCTTCCCCCCTTTTTTATTCGAGTCTCCCCTTTTCTCTGTTACCAATTAAATTGCTGCCAACAATAATGACTTGTACAGTATCCAGAGTTAAAGGGGACGTTCAGCTTTAAATTAACTCCTAGAATGTTGTAGAAAGCCCTATGCTAAGAACATTTTCTTTTTGTCTTCATTTGGTCTTATCTGGTTGCTGTGACCCTATTGACCTTAGTAACCAATCTGAACCACTGACGTTTTTTCTTAACCCTTTATGTTATTGGCTTTTTAAAATCCAATGTGAGTCCCACTCGACAAACCTCTGAGGTCGCTGACCCCCCTTTAACATCTTCCCTTCCTAAGCATTTGTTAGCAGGGTCGTACTGACGGGATGGAGATCCACCGGGACTAGTGTTACTATCTTTGCTGTTGACTAAAACTGAACAAAGGGGGCGGGGCAGATAGCGTTGGGGGTGGAGCAGTGATGTTCGGGTGGGCATGATGATATCAGAGATGATGTCATGGAGTTATGATGTCAGGTCAGGGTTATTACATCACTTATATGCAACTGGCTGGATTTCTGTCTAGTTTTCACAATATTGTAAATGGGACAGAAAGTTTTGAATGGACAGCTCTTTGACAAACTGAGACGTCCAGTTGAAACCCACACGGCTGGAAACCCTACCTCTATCTATTCTGCCCGATGAGTAAGTCCAATCCTTTAACTACAGGTATGGGATCTATTATACAGAAATCAGTTATACAGAAAGCTCTGAAATACAGCAATGCTAATATGGAAAAACAATTTCCTATTTTTGATTGATTTGCTTATTTCTGTTTCTATAATAACAAGAAATGAACTTGATAATAACTAAGTTCTGTCCAGGTGAGTATCTTCATTGGTTTTAATTGATTGATCAGATTATTGTTTGGGTTTCACAAGGCTGAAAACCGAACAGAAAGTTAAGACCTGAACAAGCCCTAGAAAAATCGAATTGTTCTGGTCAAAACCGAACAGGTGGCAACCCTAACCGGGGCTTCCACCATTGGGGCCCCCACCTCTCCCACAACCCCCCTACAGGCACCTACCTGGGATGGGGGTGAAATCTGGGGGAAGTGTGGGGCATAGAGGGGTGTGGGTCTGGGTCGGGGGTCCCACAAGTCTCACTTGCCTTTACCACCTCAGACCAGGCGAAGTGCAATAGAGCAGATAGGACTAGCTCAAACTTTAGACACTGGCGTCTTTTCCTTTTTTCAGGGTGATAGGCTGCAAAAGATTGTACATTTTTTTGGGGTAATCGGCTTCCCCCCTACATTTCCTAACATATGGCACATAAACTATACACTGGGCTCATGTGTAGGGCAATATAATAACTTTATTTTATTTTATTAAGGTTTCTCGGGCTTGTGTAGTGTAATGTATTTGCTACAACATATACGTCCATTGAAATTTAACTTCCCGCCGTATGCAAATTAGGCAACGCTAGCGCAACTTCGCCAACGTTCGGCGCCCTGGACGCAACTGCGGATTTTCGCGAATTAGCGTTGTCCTGGTGAATCTATGCCTGGTGAACTGTTGCGCTGTAAGCGAAGCCATCACTGGCGAATTTTCAGAGGTTACTGAATTTGCCCCTTGGTTCTGTCTTTGCCCCTGCCCAGGGCAGCAGTGCAGGTGAAATCCCAGCCATGGCCAGTAGTGGGAAACTGATTCAGTGGCATAAGAGAAAAGGTCACATTCAGCCTTAAACTGATCCAATATGGCAGATACACAGACGTCAGAGGCAGGTTCCTTTTGCAGTGGAGTTTTCAAGTAAGGATGCACCGAATCCAGTATTTTGGATTCGGCCGAACCCCCGAATCCTTCGCGAAAGATTTGGCCGAACCGAATGCAAATCCTAATTTGCATATGCAAATTTGCATATGCAAATTAGGGGTTGGAAGGGGAAAGCATTTTTGACTTCCTTGTTTTGTGACAAAAAGTCACGCGATTTCCCTCCCCGCCCATAATTCAGTTCGGCCGGGCAGAAGGATTTGGCCGAATCCTGCTGAAAAAGGCCGAATCTCGAACCGAATCCTGGATTTGGTGCATCCCTATTTTCAAGTAAACAGAAAATGTGCAGATTATCTAGATATGCTTGACTTTCCCTTTAACAATACAATTGTGAAAGATTCAGCTGAACACCAAACCGAATCCTAATTTGCATATGTTTTTTTACTTCCTTGTTTTGTGACAAAAAGTCACACTATTTCCCCATCCCACCTCTAATTTGCATATGTAAATTAGAATTCAGATTCGCTTCGGCCGAATCCAAATCCTGCTGAAAGGCCGAATCCCAAACCGAATCCTGAATTCAGTGCATCCCTACTCAAGATTAATCAGGATTTCTAGTTAAAGTTTTATGTTAGAGAGAGACAAAATACAAATAATCCCAAAACAACAAAAAGTAGAAAAAAAAACAACCAAATCATAGATAATCTCAGTACAGGTATAAGACCTGTTATCCGGAAACCATTATCCAGAAAGCTGTAAATTCCAGAAAAGATGTCTCCTATAGACTCAATTTTATGCAAATAATCCAAACTTTTAAAAACAATTTCCTTTTTCTGTGTAATAATAAAACAGTCGCTTGTACTTGATCCCAACTAAGATATAATTAATCCTTATTGGAGGCAAAACCAGCCTATTGGGTTTATTTCATGTTTATATAATTTTATAGTATAATTAAGGCATGAAGATCCAAATTATGGAAAGATCCCTTATCCGGATAACAGGTCCCATACCATGGCAAGATCTTACTAAAAGTGACTTTTATGGTGCACGACCCCTTTAATAACAGTAATGATAGAACTTTATGTAGCGGTTGATGGAAGACGTGTAGTGGAGCATTTGGAGGCAAAGCTTTACTTCTGGGATCGGTTACACGAGTGCCGCAAGGAAGTTGTCCTCGTTGAGCAGAAGATTCCGTGTTGTGCGTTTCCCAATCCCCGTGACGCATTCCCTTTGGCATTTCCTCGTGACGCCGAAGAGGCTGGAGATTTGCTTTTCATTTCACTACAGATGTGATGTGTAACACGTGTGAGTGATGTGCTCCCCCCTCTCTAACCCAAGTGAGAGTATCTGAGGAGCAGTCCATGTGTTTTATCCTCTAACACACTCACTGCATTAACCAGAGTCTCCGTAATCCCAGAATTAATGATCAACTCAAGGCTCCATCTCCTGCAGCCTCACCCTGCGCCTCTCACACACTTTCCATTAAATGGTCTCACCAATCACATGAGAAAACGAATCCTTCTTTGCCTGGAACAGAAGTGATTAACTTAATGGTTTGTGTATTTCATGTTTCCAACGGCAAAAACACAAGACTTGTAAATACTGGAAATATGTGTCACATCTTTATTAGCTGGGAATGGTGTTTTATCCTGTTGTCACAACCTTCTTTTTATAAAAAGCCAGAGAAAGTGATGCTGCCGGAAAGAAGTTTAAAAAATATCATCTAATACACAAGTCATGTATATTCAGTAAATGCCTCAGTGACTTCTCATATCCTTATCATTTACAGTAGGGGGTACATTATCCCTTATAATACATGAGTGATACTCAGAGTTCCCTGTATAACTCAGCCTGCAGCCTTGTGCCTTTATATGGTCACAGAACAACCCCTCAGTGACTTCTAATATCCTTATCGTTTACAGTAGGGGGTACATTATCCCTTATAATACATGAGTGATACTCAGAGTTCCCTGTATAACTCAGCCTGCAGCCTTGTGCCTTTATATGGTCACAGAACAACCCCTCAGTGACTTCTAATATCCTTATCATTTACAGTAGGGGGTACATTATCCCTTATAATACATGAGTGATACCCAGAGTTCTCTGTATAACTCAGCCTGCAGCCTTGTGCCTTTATATGGTCACAGAACAACCCCTCAGTGACTTCTAATATCCTTATCACTTACAGTAGGGGGTACATTATCCCTTATAATACATGAGTGATACTCAGAGTTCCCTGTATAACTCAGCCTGCAGCCTTGTGCCTTTATATTGTCACAGAACAACCCCTCAGTGACTTCTAATATCCTTATCATTTCCAGTAGGGGGTACATTATCCCTTATAATACATGAGTGATACTCAGAGTTCCCTGTATAACTCAGCCTGCAGCCTTGTGCCTTTATATGGTCACAGAACAACCCCTCAGTGACTTCTAATATCCTTATCATTTCCAGTAGGGGGTACATTATCCCTTATAATACATGGCTCAAAGATCTGCCGGACTCCTAATAAACGGTATATATATATATATATATATATATATATATATATATATATATATATATATATATATATATATATATATATATATATATATATAAATATATATAATAACGACTGCATTCAAATTCAAATCTTATATTTGTAAATCAATACAAAAAGTCTCAGTGATCAAGTTCTCATCCCCACCCCTTGTACATTGGGGATTCTTTTCTTTCAGCCAAAGCATCTGTCACCTGCAGCCTGTGTGTTATACAGAGACATGTGCTGAGCTGATGGTTTTGCTGCTGGAGGATTTACTGGTGGTTTCAGTAACGACAAACAAGGATCTACTCCATGATTTATGCCCCCCAGTATTTCATAACCTACAGTAAAACTTTTTTTTTTAAAGAGGTTGTTCACCTTTAAATTAACTGTTAGTATGATGTAGAGAGGGATATTCTGAGACAATTTGTAATTGGTTTTCATTTTTTATTATTTGTGGTTTTTGACTTATTTAGTTTTTATTCAGCAGCTCTCCAGTTTGTAATTTAATCCATTTGATTGCTAGGGTCCAAATTCCCCTAGTAACCATGCCTTGAGTTGAATAGGAGAGGCCTGAATAGATGAGTAATAAAAAGTAACAATAACAATACATTTGTAGCCTTACAGAGCATCTGTTTTTTAGATGGGGTCGGTGACCCCCATTTGAAAGCCGAAAGAAGAAGGCAAATAATTCAAAAACAATAAAAAAATTAATAATGAAGACCAGTTGAATTTTTGCTTAGAATGAGCCACTCTTATAACATGGCTCCTTATAACATGACCATGAACCCCAATAAAATTCTGCCTGAGATGTACGAGCATCAGTCCTCATCTTAAAGGGATCTAATTCAACCGACAACACTGGGATTAGTAGAACATTGGGCCCAAATTCACAGTATTCTGCCGAGGTCCTCACAGTTCCTGACCTCACCCCCCTGACAGTAACCCCCACCATACACTTCAAGGATTATTCAACACCATAAATAAACTTTAACTTTAACTCAGTACGTTATAGAATGGCTCATTCTAAGCAACTTTTCAATTAGTCTTTGTTTTTTCTTTTTTATAGTTTTTAATTATTTGCTTTCTTCTTCTTCTGACTCTTTCCAGCTTTCAAATGGGGGTCACTGACCCCATCTAAAAAAAACAAATGCTCTGTAAGGCTACAAATGTATTATTATTGCTACTTTTTATTACTCATCTTTCTATTCAGGCCTCTCCTATTCATATTCCAGTCTCTTATTCAAATCAATGCATGGTTGCTAGGGTCATTTGGACCCCAGCAACCAGATGGCTAAAATTACAAACTAGAGGGCTGCTGAATAAAAAGCTAAATAACTCAAAAACCACAAATAATAAAAAATGAAAACCAATAGCAAATTGTCTCAGAATATCCCTCTCCACGTCATACTAACAGTTAATTTAAAGGTGAACAACCCTGTTAAATAAATCTCACCTCAATTGACCTTCAGGATAATCCCCCTTCTTTCCAATGCAATGATCCCACCCAAGAGGCCCTACAGTTTGGGACTGTACTAACCAGGCAGAATGTCATGTGCAGGTAAATCAAGGTAAATCTACAAAGCTTCTGTGTTGTGTGACATTTCCACAGAGAGATGTAGAAATGAAAATACCCAAAAATCTGTATAACAGGAAAGTGTCTAAGTCCTGGACCTGAGACTCTTTTTGTTTGTCTCTGCCATTCTCTCTCTCTCTCTAACCACAATAAAATCCCATGATTCCTCTCCGTATCCATACAATAGCACGGCCGGAGCAGCTCCTACATCTCACTTGGGACACGAATGACCTGAACCTGAACTGTTTGCTAAAAAGATGGTGAAATTGCTGAATAAGAGGAATAAATAAGGCCCAGATGTGGCTCAGCAGATGTATCTCCCCATGTTGATGCAGAAATCATAAATATACAGAAGTAACTGCACAAAGTGCAAAACCCTCATCCCATGAATCAGCTGGATAACTTATTTAAGGGCAGGGGACTTCCAATAGAAATGCACATTACACCAGGCAGCACAAATGTATATAATCACTAATCTCATCCACAGCAACAGTGAATCAGTGGCCTCAAGTAGAGAGTCTGTCTTCAATAACGGCAAAAAGATTACTTACTTGTACTGAGCAATAACATTCAAAGATGATTTTTGGATTAGCCTTTGCCCGTGATGCAACCAGTTCCTCATTTTTTAACTTTGCCTTCCTGACTGCTGTTTTACACCACTTGCTGTATTATTTATGTACAAAAGAAGAATCTGATACTTCTGCTTTGTAGTTATTAAATGCTTTATTCCTAATAACTTCCTCCCTTCTGAGTAATGCCACCTTAAAGGAGTTGTTCACCTTTAAATTAACGGTTAGTATGATGTAGAGAGTGATATTCTAAAACAATTTGCAATGGGTTTTCATTCTTACTTATTTGTGGTTTTTGAGCTATTTCGCTTTTTATTCAGCAGTTCTCCAGTTTGTAATTCCAGCCATGAGGTTGCTAGGGTCCAAATTACCATAGCAACCATGCATTGATTTGAATAAGAGACTGACATATGAACAGGAGAGGCCTGAATAGAAAGATAAGTAATAAAAAGTAGCAAAACAAAAATAAAGTTATAGCCTTACAGAGATTTGGGTTTTAGATGGGGTCAGTGACCCACTTTTGAAAGGTGGAAAGAGTCAGAAATAAAAGGCAAATAATTAAGAAACTGTAAAAATAGAAAAAATAAAGACCAATTGAAAAGTTGCTTAGAATGAGCAATTCTATAACATACTAATATTATTTTTCCTTCATATGCGATAAATTGAGAACCTTGCCCCCAAACTAGCAGCAACAAGAGCTGAGCCTCTGCGGAGCCCCCAATAACCCCTAGGACCGAACACTAATACAAGAATAAATGCTACATTGTCTCCCAGAGAGGGTCCCAGCTGATCCATCTGCTGACCAACTATAGGGGGGCCCTGCTGACCCCATTTGGAGACCTTCTTAATTCAGCAATAATGGTTTCCACCTGGCTATTTCCTTACAGTAAAATTCACCCAATCACCAGCAACTAAATCCTTCGTATTTCTAAACTCACCATTGTGCATAAAAATTTAATTTCTGGACAAATAAAAGGTTAATAAGAATTTTAAAAAAAACCCTCCATGGAGATTCCTTTATGCCCAGAACTTGGGTTTCTACGTCAACATTTCCATGCGGCCCCTTCGCAGTGTCATCATGTACTTGGAAGCGTCAGTTGCAGCTGCAGAGAGATGAGCATCTGCTGAGTGAGAGGCTTCCCAATGGGAAATGTAATGGGGAAGGGTTGAATGGACAGATTTGTATACGAGAAAGAATCAGAATTCAATACAAACTAATAGGGGTCTCTGACTCAATGCTTAAAGCCACATTTGAGACTTAAAGGACAAGGAAAGTTAAACTAAAGAAGTAAGTAGAAATGTTGTACATGATGTTTTGTGCTTCTGTACCAGCCCAAGGCAACCACAGCCCTTTAGCAGTAAAGATCTGTGTCTCCAAAGATGCCCCAGTAGCTCCCCATCTTCTTTTCTGCTGATTCACTGCACATGCTCTGTGCTGCTGTCACTTACTGAGCTTAGGGAGCCACTCACAATATACAGTACACATAGAATAGAAATGTCACAATATAAGGCTGATTAGTAATTAATACACATAATTACTACATGGCAGCACAGAAACCAGTGCAATTAGCATCAGAATTGAATAATCAGCAAACCTGTAGCATCAGCTTATATTACAGCCAGGGAAGCTCATTTTCTGCTGGATAATAAGTGACGAGCCCTAAGCTTAGCTTCTCAACAGCCAATCAGAGCCCACTGAGCATGTGAGTGTCACAGACACTTTCCAAGATGGTGACCCCCTGTGACAAGTTTGAAGTCCTGGATCATTGCTGCTATTGACAAGCTCAAACTTTAGCCTCGTGCAATAAGTTCACTATATAAAATATGGCTTTTTTAGCAATATTGATTTTTAGAGTTTAGTTCTCCTTTAAGAACCAAGAGAACCCTGATATTTTTGACATTGTGCTATTTCCTTATCTATTTTGCTCTTGTTAAATCTATCTCCCCAAGTCTATGATCAGTACAAAGTGATTATAAAATCGGATATCTTTTTCTTAATGTTCCAGAACATTATTGGGTATTTGTCAAGCACAACGAGACCATTTAAAATGTCTTTAAAGGGGTGCTTGGCTTTTGCATTATTTGCCTTCTTCTTCTTCTGACTCTTTCCAGCTTTGTACAGAGAGATCCAATAAAACTATGACAGCATAGGTATTCCCCTGTACTAAGCACAATTCAGCAGGAACAGTCCCCTAAGTTTGCTCATAGTCTGTACAGAGAGATCCCATAAAACTATGACAGCATAGGTATTCCCCTGTACTAAGCACAATTCAGCAGGAACAGTCCCCTAAGTTTGCTCATAGTCTGTACAGAGAGATCCCATAAAACTATGGCAGCATAGGTATTCCCTGTACTAAGCACAATTCAGCAGGAACAGTCCCCTAAGTTTGCTCATAGCCTGTACAGAGAGATCCCATAAAACTATGGCATCATAGGTATTCCTCTGTACTAAGCACAATTCAGCAGGAACAGTCCCCTAAGTTTGCTCATAGTCTGTACAGAGAGATCCCATAAAACTATGGCATCATAGGTATTCCTCTGTACTAAGCACAATTCAGCAGGAACAGCCCCCTAAGTTTGATCATAGTCTGTACAGAGAGATCCCATAAAACTATGGCATCATAGGTATTCCTCTGTACTAAGCACAATTCAGCAGGAACAGCCCCCTAAGTTTGATCATAGTCTGTACAGAGAGATCCCATAAAACTATGGCATCATAGGTATTCCTCTGTACTAAGCACAATTCAGCAGGAACAGCCCCCTAAGTTTGATCATAGTCTGTACAGAGAGATCCCATAAAACTATGGCAGCATAGGTATTCCCCTGTACTAAGCACAATTCAGCAGGAACAGCCCCCTAAATTTGCTCATAGTCTATTTCAATGGAAATATTTAGGGTAAATTTGCCTTTAACTGATGGATGTAACAGCAGAACTGCAGCATGCATAGACCAGAACTCCTGTATTAAATCGAAGCTGCCTCTGTGACTTTGGCAATTTACTCAACTTTGGGGGCCAAGAGGTTAGAATGATAAGGAAGCTCTCAGATCACTGGAGATTTGCAGCCAAGGTCTTTATTCAACAGATATTTGCTACACAAACCTTTCCAGAGAAGAACAGCCCAGAGATGTCATCGATGTGACCCTCCCTGGCCGGCTGCCGGCTAGTGGGAAATTGCTAAACAGTTATAGAAGCAGATCTCTTTAGAACATTATTACAGAGTGCTCCTTGCTTTCTCTCAAGTCAACGTGCTTTATAAAGAACATATTTACTATTATCTATTTTCCTCTCAAACAGTAAATATGCACTTATACATTATCGTATGCCCAGAACATTCCACTTCTGGTTGCAGTCACCATTTCTGAGTAAGCTGCCAAAGGGAGTCTATGGTGGACAAGAGATTCAAAAATAATGGCATTTCTAAGATCTGAGCTTAGATCTGTGAGGAAACATTGGTTTATACCAATAGGCCCAAGAGATGATTTTGTGGAAATGTTTTTTATCTATGTCTCTGTGTCAACCAACATGGCCTCTGTTTTTGTTTTCTAGTCTTCAGACTCGTATCATTGCTGCCTGCCCTGATTTTTGGACTGATGTATAATCTGGTCTGACGTTACTCCAGTTTATGTAACGGTTGGCACCCTAATTCTGGAACCAATGCCAAACACCCTGGTCTTGGCTTGTGCTTCTGTCTGTAGCAGCCGCCTTTGGCTTCGGGAGGAGCCCTCAGCTACTCAGATGCTGCCAGGTCTTAAAACGAGAGGGGCAAGGCGAGGGGTTCTAAACAAGCAGAGGGGCACAACTGTAAAGCAAGAGTTTTTGGGCTGAAGGTCACAGTAGAAGGCGTGAGACAAAATCGTAATCAGATCAGGCCGGGTCGGGGCAGGCAGAGAACAAGCGTAGTCAGGCAGGCAAGGGTCAAACCGGGTAATCAATCAGAAGGGATTCAGTGGAAGAGGTAGTCGTATAACAGGCAATGGTCAGGAATCAGGAGTTCAGAATATTCGGGGTCAAAACAGGAATCGGACAGAATAACAGATAGCTATAAGCTCACGAGACCACAGGAAACAGATCCAAGGCAAGGTCTAGCAGCCCAACTGAACTTTTTATAGCGATAGGTTCGCGACAAGTTTTCGGGCCATTGCGCGTTTGCGTCAGACGCTCGTGCGTCCGCGTCAGATGCTCGTGCGTCCGCGTCAATAAGTACAACAAGATGCAGGCACGCGTGCCCCAAAGAACCAAAATGGCGCCAGAAACGGACTGACGTGGCGGGTCGTCCCCGCCGCACCACTGGACCACCAGGATGAGTAGATTTAATCACATTTTAACTGTGACTGATCCTCCTCTCTCTTGCTCCTCTGGTCATCTAAAGTGAGTGGAACCTCCTTAGATGTTCCAAGAACCTCCAGGAAACCTTAGTCAAGGGAATAGAGAATCAAGAGGCACAGCAAGTGCACTTTTCTAAGATCCACTCATGTCTGTGACCTCATCTAGATGCCTTTCTAATTCCTCAGTCTCCACCTAGCCCTTTCCTTATTTACCGACTCTGCTTTCTGTTCCTGTTCAAGCAGCAGTGGTCCTCATTTTGTAGAACCATGGAATCCTGCTCAGTTACATTATGGCATGGATCCACTGTCCTGTGAAAGAGTTTAGAATCAATGTTCAATTGAGTTCCAGTTCAACCTTGGCAGTTTTGTCTTGCGATGTCTCCAATTGAATATGTTGGTGCACTCATGTCCAGATGGGTTGCTTTCCTCTGGGAGAATCACCTTGTAGATGACGCTGCTGTCTTCTTCTGCTGAAAACTTTTGCAATGCTTGTGGTTGTATCTCAATCTCTGCTTCTCAGCTTCAAGGAACTGGTGCTCTAGCTCAGGAAGCCATTGAATTCTGCACCATTGAAGCTGAGACTGGCTGGATTATAATAATAATAAAAATACCCTTGTAGTAGTGATTCGGCAAGGCCTCTCTTAGTCTTAGCTGATGCCTCAGCTGATGCCTTCAAGAAGCACCCAAGTGCTTCTTGATACCCTTTGTAGTTGGGTGCTTCATTTGAAACATCAGTTGAAGGCGTGAGACAAAATCGTAATCAGATCAGGCCGGGTTGGGGCAGGCATAATAATAATAATAGTAAAAATACCCTTGTAGTAGTGATCGGCAAGGCCTCTCTTAGTCTTAGCTGATGCCTTCAAGAAGCACCCAAGTGCTTCTTGATACCCTTTGTAGTTGGGTGCTTCATTTGAAACATCAGTTGACCACTTTTTACTTAAATGCTCCTCTCCACTAAGAGGATAAAGTAGACTTTAGGACCATTAGATGTCTGAATATGAAACAGACCAATTCATAAATGATGACAAGAGGAAATGGAGACTCAACAAGCTACAAAGACAGGAGCCGAGCAAGAAGGTGGAGATAAACATATCCTACTGGAGAAACAAGCCAGATGCTACCAAAAGGAATGAATCTACGTCAACTCACAGTAACATGTTATAGAAATGGAAAGTCCTGTACTCCGTTGGGATATCATTTCTCACAGCCCTATCACTCTGCAACGGACTTTGCCATCATGATAGGCTGAGGGAATTTCCAGTGGGTTTGAGAAAAAAAAGAGAATTTTGAACTCAAGATGAAAAACAGAGGGTTTAGTGCAGGTCTCATATGTTTAAACCACCATTAAGGAAATTGCTTTGTTCTCATTCCCTGCACAGCACAGCCCCTGCCTCCCCCGCTTGTTATTAATAGCTGTGTTTATTTTACTTACATCCCTCATTTTAACTTTCCCAGTTGCCTCTCACGAGGTTCATCTTGGTTTGGAGAAGTGCGTTCTTTTCATACTTGTGAAGAACTCTCTTATTTTACCCAAGAAAGATAATGGATCTCTGATCTGATTATCTTAACAGATGGATTCCTAAGCTAAACAAAACAAGAAGACATAGGAGCCGTGCTTCACACAACTTGCCTCCATGTGGTCCAGCATGTAGATATGAAGTACAATTGATCAGCCTCCTAAATTGGCTCATTGTCTGTAGAAGAGAAAGACCATAAGATAACGGCAGTACATTGCCATCAAGTCAATGGACAAGAAAGGTGAAGGAAGGGCACTCCTGTCCAGTGTTCCCAGCACAGATACATAAACTGGTAAATTAAAGAAGGGCCCCTGCAATGTATGGGTTGAGGAGCCAACTTCTTGGAACAAAGTTGAGTATTTCAACTGAGTTTGGTTCTTCTAACCAAGCAACCTCATGCTGAAATTTAGCCTGAAAATGATCTTCTTCACTGTTCCTTGAGGAAGTCCTAAGGTTGCCCGTGTTGCACAATTGGAGTGGTCGTATTTCCCTGACATGATCCAATGGTCAATAAAGAACATGTATTGTTTGTCTTCTACCCTGGACTTTTACTGTTGCACAAGCATCTCTATGCGACCAAACAACATAATAATCCCAGGATGTGTATCATTTATTCTAAACCAAAACATCTGTCTGACAACTGTGACGTATCATTTTAGCCACTTACATTCTTCCCAACTCCTATGGATGCATCAATGAATCTTAACAGTGACTCACCCACCATAGATACAGATTAATGACCAATGGCCTTCCTGGCCAATATCATCAGGCAGGTCTAAAATCCCATTGAGCCATAGGCATTGGCCTATCGATATGGTCCTCATATGAAGGCTCATATTCTTACGTAAAGATCTTCTCATTTGGCAAGTCCACTTATTTGGTGACTCTACCAAACAAGCAGATCAACTTTATGTATGGGCAACTTTATTCATCGTCTCTTCATGTGTTAAAGCTCTGAATTACCAGCCCCATATTTCTAAGCAATCTCATATCCTTCTGTTCCATATCACAGCAGATACTACCTGGATTTAGCTCTCCTTCTCCTAGAATCTTGCTGTATAATGTCATTATGAGCCTATGTGCCAATCCTCCTGTATTCCCTGATATTAAAGTATCTAGCTTTGCCCCTACGACAATCACACCCAGGGCACATGCTTTCTGCCTAGTCATGTTCTGTTCTCTTCTTCCTTTGTAATGTTCAGGCAATTAGCAATTCTAGACCAATTCTCCACTAACCCTTAAAACACTCAATCCACTCTCCACCTTGACTTATCGCTTACATTCTCCATCCATCTGACCACCAGACCCACCTTCTCATTGATTTCATTTCTCTTTCAACTCCCTGTTCCTTCTCCTGATTTCTTATAAATTCAGCTCTACCTACATTCTTCTCTTAACTCGATGGCCCATGAATGGTCATCTTCTGCCAATGACAGACTGGCATGCACATAAAGGCAAGGCAGCAAAAGAAAAAGTGTCTCTTTAATATATTTTTTGTTATGAGTAAAATTTATTTCATAAAAATGATACATTCAATACATTTTCATCACTTTAATATCTGTAATCCTATATATACACAGGTACAGAATGTAAACAATAATCTGTAAACAGTACATTCATTCTCTAAGCTCTGCACACAGTGCAACCCGGCCGGCTGTCTTGGGTGAGAAGCAAGTGGGTCTCACTCTCCTCAAATTCTATAGAGTCTAATGGTAGATTTAGTACAACCCCCTGTAAACTGCCATCAGGGTGTTCTAGCCCCGCCCCCACTGCCAGACTCCCTGTCCCTTCCCTTATTAGATGACACCAGAACACTCTGAAAGCAGTTAACAGGGGGTGGGGCAGCGAAAATTTTATTTAAGCAGTAGGTGGGACTAGAACACTCTGCTGGAAGCTTATTGGGGGGGCAGGAAGTCTGTAACTCAAGCATTGGGTGGGACTAGAACACTCTGATGGCAGTTTTCAGGCGGAGGGACAGGAAGTCTGTAACTCAGGCAGTGGGTGGGACTAGAACACACTTGCAGGTATCGCGGGGGGTAGGAAATCTGTAAGTCAAGCAGTGGGTGAAACTAGAACACTCTGATGGCAGCTCACAGGGGGACGGGGAGGAAGTCTGTAACTCAAGCAGTGGGTAAGATTGAAATCTCTGATGGAAGTTTATTGGGGGAGGGACAGGAAGTCTGTAACTCAAGCAGTAGGTGGGAGTAGAACACTCTGATGGAAGCTTACTGGGTTAGGGACAGGAAGTCTGTAACTCAAGCAGTGGGTTGGACTAGAACACACTTGCAGCTATCAGGGGGGGCAGGAAATATGTAACTCAAGCAGTGGGTGAAACTAGAACACTCTGATGGCAGCTTACAGGGAGAGGAAGTCTGTGGGGGGAGGGACAGGAAGTCTGTAACTCAAGCAGTAGGTGGGACTACAACACTCAGATGGCAGCTTAAAGGGGGAGGCACAGGAAGTATGTAAACCAACCTCCTACCTGGAGGTTGGTTTTATATCTTGAGTAGTTTTAACCAAACAGAGTGGCTACCAGACACACACAAACAAATTGAATTTATGTCAATGAGATTAGCTTTTGCTACATCATCATCATCATCATCATTTATTTATATAGCGCTGTCAAGATACGCAGTGCTTTGTCAGAACCTGGAATTCTGGAGTCAGAACCAGGAATGATGAGACTATAAACAGACAAATATGTTGCCCTGACATGGTACTGATGAGAACCATAAACCAACCAGATTTCCCTGTTTCTGGGGTCATTTATTAACTCACCCGTAAGTGTGGGGTCTATAAAAAAGAGGCAATTCGTGAAGGCAAGCACATTCCCAATAGTTGCCAATGCACCCACCCTTCCCACAATCTATTAAGTCATCCCTCCCTGGGGACCCCCTCTTTCTAATCACATTTGGCCAATCGTTTCTTTCATTTCCAAGATATAAAAGTCTTTCTTGTGACCCTGAGCTCCAACATAGCACAAGAGGAGGCTGATTTACCATTAAGGCACAACACTCCCACAAAGCAAGTCCCTGCATTACGCTCATTTCCCTGATTTGTTTATATCTTTCCCCTGTTATTGGCCGATGCCTTTTCTAAACTAACCAGTACTTAATGTAGGTAAAAGTGATAATAATACAGGATTTTGTGCTTAAAAAAACATTTAAACAATGAAGAAGAAGTCCTGCACAGAATAACACTTAATTTCATTATATTCACAGAATAAGTTTCATAAAATCACTTCTCTGACAGCATTGCACATACAATCTGATTTGTCATGAAATTTGCAGCGTGAATCAAATGTACCTGATTGGTTCTGCCTGCCCAACCCCACTTTGATTTGCTGTCGCTGTTTTTTTTATAAAGGTACAGGCAGAGACGGGAAATTATTTTGCTGAAGTCCCAAAACTGCTCCATATGGGCCATGATAATCCAGACACAACTGGAGCAATTATTTCATATAATGATACAATTCTTTTATTTATAACCATACTTGTATCCCATATCATTCTTTTTTAAGTAAAAAAATTACCTTCCTCCAACTGCCCATATAGCCTTAGACTCCAAGAATAAATTGGATCAGTACAGGGTTTAAAAACTGGGGTTATTCTCCCTAAATCACCCTCAAGTGGATATAATTATCATGCACAAACACATACAAAGTCAGTGTTAGAATTTGTCTAATGAACTTTTGTTCCACAGGTAGAGGACATGAACTAAAGGGAAAGGAATCAGTATAGGAAAGTTGCTTTACTGTAAGGACAGTCAGGTTATGGGATTCCCTACCAAGACAGGGGGAATGAGTGAGTTGTTGGTGGGGAGGAAAGGAGATCTCACCATCAGTATAGGAAGGGGTTCTTTACTTTAAGGACAGTCAGGTTATGGGATTCCCTACAAGAGAGGGGGGAATGAGTGATTCATTGGTGGGGAGGAAAGGAGATTTCACCATCAGCATAGGATGGGGTTCTTTACTGTAAGGGCAGTTAGGTTATGGGATTCCCTACCAAGAGAGGGGAATGAGTGAATCATTGGTGGGGAGGAAAGGAGATTTCACCATCAGTATAGGAAGGGGTTCTTTACTGTAAGGGCAGTCAGATTATGGGATTCCCTACCAAGAGAGGGGGAATGAGTGAATCATTGGTGGGGAGGAAAGGAGATTTCACCATCAGCATAGGAAGGGGTTCTTTACTGTAAGGGCAGTCAGGTTGTGGGATTCCCTACCAAGAGAGGGGGAATGAGAGATTCATTGGTGGGGAGGAAAGGAGATTTAACCATCAGCATAGGAAGGGGTTCTTTACTGTAAGGACAGTCAGGTTATGGGATTCCCTACCAAGAGAGGGTTGAATAAGTGGCTTCTTTGTGGAGAGAAATTAAGATAAATAAGGAAAAGTTTGGGTTAAAACATAGGGTAATAAATAACAATACAATCCCATTACAACTATGTGTGGTTTTATGATAACAGACAACCCTCTAATGTCCTCTTGTGACACCTCCCTTGACGGGTGGAAACCCTCCTTAGGAATTGGTATTAGGGTACAGACTCAATTATTGAGAAAAACCTTTACCATTTGTCATGTAAAAACTGGAACTGATTTTTGGAGTTTTTCTCCTCTAATTATATCTTGTCCATGAGTTTTCACGAACCATAAGATAAATGTGGAGATACATTTACTCATTGAATTGAATCTGGCCCTATATTTGATATTTATTGATAAATATTAAGTTGTCTCAAGATAAACATGACCCACCGGTGCCTAATCCTGCAACCACCACTATGCTTTATATTTCCTATTCAAACGATTTCGGCAAAAACAGAAGAAAAAACTAATTCCAATGGCGACAACCAACAGCACTAGCACCAAAGTCACAATAACGTTCACTTTCTTCCAGTCCTTCTCACAGATATCCGGATTCATCTGTTCAACCAGTATCTCCCCTTCATAAAGCTTGGAGACGTTGCACGTGGTGGCATTGAGGGCCGTAAACGTCACCGTGGTCCTCTGAATCATATGAGAAATCCATGTGTTCGCACAACAACTGAGAGGGTTTCCGTATAACGAAAGAGTTTTTAGGGTGTTCTCTAATACTTGGATATTGCTGACTTCCAGGTCAGTAAAGCTGTTGTGGCTCAGATCGAGGGTCTCGAGGTGGCAATTGCCGTTCCACTCGGGCAACACCGATAACTGATTTCCCGACAGGTTTAAATACTTCAGATGAGTAAAAAAAGGAAAGTCTACGTTCAATGATGGAAGACCATTTCCTTCCATAGATAACACTTCAAGAGTCTCTTCTAAGCCGGACAAGGCATTTGGCTTCATTTTAACACCCAAGTTCATTGACAGATCGAGCACCTTCAAAGAAGTCCCCCAAAAGGCAGAGTGTGGTACCCTTTGTATCATGTTCTCTCTGAGGTTTAAATGTTGGAGGGTAGGAATGTTAAAAAATTCCACGCACCTGTATTCCTCCACATGAGTTCTCCGTTTTGCTTCGCCCAAATCTGCCATGCATGGAGCAACACGGTTCCCTTGGAGATGGAGCATTACAATGCTCTCCAGTCTTTGAAAGATTCTGGGTTCTAGCAGGTGTATTTGATTGTGATGTAAGTAAAGTTCTTGTAAACTGAGCAATGAGTTTGTACTCAGGGACAGATTCTGGATAGAATTGGCGCTAAGGTCAAGGGTGACCAATGAGTTCAACCCACTAAAGTGACCCAAAGATAAAACCTGAATGCAATTTTTGCTTAAGTTTAAGAATGTGAGGGCTGGCATAGTCAAAAAAAAATCATCTGGAATGGATTTGATGTTATTGTAGCTCAAGTCTAAATGGGTGAGCTTCGGCAGATGAACTGTGCTGATGTTTTGAGGGTTTTGTTCTCCAAATTCAAGTTGAAAGGAATAATTCATCCAATCTGGGTCTTCACCAGAGAGTTCAGTGCCCAAATGTATATAATTTTTGGACAGATCTATAATGATCAAGTTGTTAATCCTTGGCAGCTGAGGGAAACTTGATAGTTTATTGTGGCTGAGGTCCAAGTTCTCCAGAAGATACTCTTCATCAGATTCGGGCGTGTGGAAAGTTTTAATGCTGTTTTTTCTAAGATCTAGAACTTTCAGTTGATGAAGGTTAAAATCTGAGATGCAAGTGATTGAGTTCATGGAGAGATTGATCATGGAGAGGTGCTTCAGGTGTTCGAAAGCCCCTTCCTCTATGTCCATGATAATGTTATTATGTAAATTCACTTCTACTAGCAATGGAGACCCCTGAAACATATCCGAGGAAATTGTTGTAATGCTATTCTCGTACAATGAGATATACCGAAGTTGTGGAGCTTCCTGTATGAAATACCCAGTCATGTCATTGTACAAACTATTTCGGGATAGGTCTAATGTTTGAACATAAGGCAACAGCCCGATTCCTGATACTCCATAATGGACAAAACTGTCCAAGTTGTTACCCGATAAATTGATTTCCTTTAATTTGTGCATTTCCTTGAAAGAGTGCGGCTGAATGAAGCTCAGTTGGTTAGAGCTCAGGTCAAGGTTCTCCAGAAACGAATAGATCATTAGAGGATCCTCTGTGATATTCTCAATTTCGTTGTTGGACAGGTCTAGTGTTTGGATGTCAGGGGGTAGGTCCAGGGGGACTTGCTGAAGAGATTTGTTATAGCAATATGCATTCATCTTAACCTGTAGACCAAAACATAAAGGAATTAATATTGGGGACAGAATTATTATGTTAGGGTTATTAAGGTTAAAAGGGTGTTCTGAAGAAACAAACTGCATCTTTACCAAAGGATGTTATAATATTTAGAAACACTTAAATGGAGGTATTAAGTGATAGGAGAAGAGAGATTCAAGGTGATGAACAACAATGGGCACAAAGGGAAAGTAGAGAGAATACTAGGCATGATTACTGAAGGGGTTTGTTTAGGGAAGGGAGGAATAGAGAAGTTGTCAGTGGGGACATATCCAGAGAGAAAAAGTTTGATGAAAATTTGAAGGTGAGAATACAAGCCATAATTACTTAAGGGCTTTGTTTAGGGAAGGAAGGGATAGAGAAGTTGAAAGTTGGGGACATATCCAGGCAGAAAGAGTTTGAGGAAAAGAGAGATTCAAGATGAGGAATACAGGGCATGATTACTGAAGGGGTTTGTTTAGGGAAGGAAGGGATAGAGAAGTTGGGAGTGGGGACATATCCAGACAGAAAGGGTTTGAGGAAAAGAGAGATTCGAGTAAAGGAATGAAAATGGGAACAGAGGAAAGTGGAGAAAACACAAGGCAGGATTACTGAAGGGGTTTGTTTAGGGAAGGAAGGAAGTTGGAAGTGGGGATATATCCAGGGAGAAACAGTTTGAGGAAAAGAGAGATTCAAGGTGAGGAATGTCAACTGGTGCAAAGAGGAGATAGAGAAGTTGGCAGTGGGGACATATCCAGGGAGAAGACAGTTTGAGGAGAAGACAGCTAAGGAGAACACATAGGAACTCCCCAAAGTGGAAGGTAGGGTGCAAAGTACAAAAAATGTGGGCAATATGCCTTCATTTTTTAATTTAATTTGAATTATTTAAGGACTCGTGCCATAAAAGTTCCTCATTTTTTTCAAGAATGTATTTACATAAGTTAGGTAGAGGAAGAAGAGAAATATATCCAGGAATAAGAGAATAAAGTGAGTGAGAGATGAACCTTGGGGGCAGGTGATACAATTCACAGGGGGAGAAGAACCAACACTTGGTATTTTGGTTCACTTTGTAGCTGCAAAGAAATGCTGGAGTTGTATTTCACAGTAGTTGGAAGACCGTGAGTTTGACGACAGTGATTTAGGATAAACTGAAAAGAAGCTGTTTTTAATATTCTTCTTTCTTCAAAGGGAGGCATTCATAAGTCTTTTTCTCCCTCCAAGAATTATTTTCAAGTTTCTCATAATGCTTTACAGACTGAATTGTAATGAAATATAAATGTGGCAGCTACACAAAGAAACCCTGAATTCCTCAGACTAAAAGTGATGTCGGTTACTGTTACCCTATAATAGGAGGCCACCAGGTATCACAGAAATAGTGCTTATTTGTACCCTGGGTACCCCTGGAACTATAGCAGGGTGACTGTTACCCCAATGTTTCTATATATCTGTAACCTTGTTATGAGCTAAGGGGGCCCAGTCTGAAGGTCAGTTAGGGGGAGATTTGGGGTGAGTGTTTATTTGTACCCTGGGTACCCCTGGAACTATAGCAGGGTGACACCCCAATGTTTCCATATATCTGTAACCTTGTTATGAGCTAAGGAGGCCCAGTCTGAAGGTCAGTTAGGGGGAGATTTGGGGTGAGTGTTTATTTGTACCCTGGGTACCCCTGGAACTATAGCAGGGGACTGTTACCCCAATGTTTCTATATATCTGTAACCTTGTTATGAGCTAAGGGGACCCAGTCTGAAGGTCAGTTAGGGGGAGATTTGGGGTGAGTGCTTATTTGTACCCTGGGTACCCCTGGAACTATAGCAGGGTGACACCCCAATGTTTCCATATATCTGTAACCTTGTTATGAGCTAAGGGGGCCCAGTCTGAAGGTCAGTTAGGGGGAGATTTGGGGTGAGTGCTTATTTGTACTCTGGGTACCCCTGGAACTATAGCAGGGTGACACCCCAATGTTTCTATATATCTGTAACCTTGTTATGAGCTAAGGGGGCCCAGTCTGAAGGTCAGTTAGGGGGAGATTTGGGGTAAGTGCTTATTTGTACCCTGGGTACCCCTGGAACTATAGCAGGGTGACACCCCAATGTTTCTATATATCTGTAACCTTGCTATGAGCTAAAGGGGCCCAGCCTGAAGGCCAGTTAGGGGGAGATTTGGGGTGAGTGTTTATTTGTGTCCTGGGTACCCCTGGAACTATAGCAGGGTGACTGTTACCCCAATTTTTCTATATATCTGTAACCTTGTTATGAGCTAAGGGGGCCCAGTCTGAACATCAGTTAGGGGGAGATTTGGGGTGAGTGATTATTTGTGTCCTGGGTACCCCTGGAACTATAGCAGGGTGACTGTTACCCCAATGTTTTTATTTATCTGTAACCTTGTAACTGTTCAAGCAGCACCAAAGGGAGTGAATTCAAGATCCCAGACTCCCCGGTAAGACCTGAATGAACCACAGTAACCTTAATGAATGTAAAAAAAACCTTTGGCTGCTGCATTGTGGGGGCGAGAGTATATATACTGTATATAGAGCCCATAATTCTTCCAGAATATTTATTTTTTCCCGCAGACTATAAACAGGCTAAAATGATTGATACAGAGAGAATAACGACTTTCCGGGTTGTTTATTGGCCCCAGTTTTATGATGTTATTTTTAACTGCACAAGAGCACATGTGGTTACAGCTGGGGAACATGCTTGTCATCTTTTTTAATGAGACTTTTACTTAGACATTTGTTCTGCATTTAATACCTGAATAAAAAGCTCCCTGGACAGATTATATATATAAATATATATATATAAATATATATATATATATATATATATATATATATATATATATATATATATATATATATATATATATATACTGTTTAGTTTCCCTTTAGAGGTTATTCTGTATTGTGGCTTATTTACACACATATATATATATATATATATATATTATATATTATTATTATTATATAATATATATATATTATTATCACTGATTTAGGTCAAATAACATCATTGTGCAAACTGAAACATTTTAGAGACAAAGTTATGAAATATTACTTCACGTTATGCCCCTTACACTGATGTTATGCCGGGTTCATAATCTATCAACAGATGCGGAGAGGGAAACAGCAGTGGCTATGGAATGGGAAACATCTTCATAGAAGAAAACAACATTATTTTCCAAAAATAACAGTTGTTAAAAGACTTCCTGGAGAAAGGGCAATGTCAGGGTTCATGGGTGGGGAGTCTAGTGCTGATCTGGGATTCTTATGATGAGAAATCATGACGGCATTTAAGCAAAAAAAACTGAATTAATTCAATTCTTTCTGTTTCAACATTAAAATAATTGATGCCACAATGGCCCTGAGTTCAGTTCCAGCCTGGACTCAACCTGTAGAGAGTTTTTGTGTTCTCCTTCTTTCTGTGTGCGGTTTTAAAATGTAAGCTCAGCTGGGTCAGAGAATGATGTGAGAGCCAAGATATGGGCTCTACATAAACATCTATGGATCTATACAGGGCAGAATCATGTATATAGTAGGAATAAACAGCATCAAGGCAGTATTTTCAAACTGCAAGTGTTTCATTTATTAGCAGTGTCAACTCTACATGTTTCGGGTACAATCCTTTGTCGAGTGTATATGGAAATGTATACACTTATGAAAGGTTTGTACCCGAAACATGTAGAGTTGACACTGCTAATAAATGAAACACTTGCAGTTTGAAAATACTGCCTTGATGTTGTTTATTCCTACTATATACATGATTCTGATTACTGTGTGACACAGGCTCCTTGCAATCTACAGTAATATATCTTTTGGAATTACACGTTGAGACCAGCAACTTGCCTTACCTTGATCTATACATTGCAGCCATTGCGGGGTACAGTGGGCACTGAATTCAGGGGCTCCTAGGCTGAAATGTGCGATTCATGGGTAGTGAAAGGGGCAGGACTTGTGGAGAAAGTGGGCTGGGTTTGGTGAATTTTGGGTGGGGAGGTGGCATACTTGGGGTGTGGTTGGGGGTGTGTGATTGAGTAGCATGGGACTCAGGGGTGTAACTAGAGAGGAAGCAGACCCAGCAGCTGCTGGAGGTATAGGGACCCATAAGGCCCTAATTCATATACAATTTCAATAAATATTGGTAAAACAGGTCAACTTCTAGACATTTTGGATGACTGAAAAATAATTTGCTTTGGGGTCCAATTATATCTAAGTACGCCACTGATGGGACCCCATGATTACTTAAGGTGGCACTGCATTCAAGGTGAACCATTGGGGGTACAGATTAGGGATGTGGCTGTGTATGAGAGGGGCCGTACTAGCTTAGTAGTATGGAGCCCCATGATTACTGATGGTGGCCCTGGATCTATACCAACTTTTAATTCTTAAAGGATGGGGGGTCTTAAACTTGAAAAAACAATAGCTACAAAACCCTAGATCCCAGTATTCCCAATAGTAGATCCCATGCCAGGCATAATAAATCAAAAAAGGGAATTGTTTGGAAAAATATGTATAACAATGACTTCTTTAAGTCGGTAGAAGGCAATAGACATATGGGTATAGTTCATACTGTATAACAGGGTGCGGCCAAAAACTACAGTAAAATACTATGTCTATGAAGGGGCCTGGCGACTCACATTCTAGCAAGTTCTAATGCATTGGGGACTAATGGATTCTGAGCCCACCTAGACCTAAGGGGCGAAGACAAGTATAAAGGCATTTAATTCACGCAGTGGATGGGACTAAAATACTCTAATGGCAACTCACAGAGGGAAAGAAAGGGAGTCTGTAACTCAAGCGGTGGGCTGGACCTGAATATCCTGAAGATGCCTTCCATGGGGGGAAGTGGATGGCACCTCTGGTGGGACAAACAATGTTTAGGTGATAGGTTCCCTTTAACACATCACTGATGTTACTTTACAGTAGAACCAGTTGGTGATTCTACTACAGGTTTACTAGTTCTTCATTTAGATTCCAATAATTACTTACCGTTAAACAAGAGGGAGTATTCTGGGGCCGGTGCATGCAGATCCCTTCTTCCACCAATCCCAGGACAAGCAGAAGGTAAAGTAGCATGGCTCTGCAGAGGAAACAATAAAAACCACACTCCTTAAACCGGACAAATTTCTCAACTCACTATTAATAGATGCTTTTGTTTTTCTAATTAGGGATATTAATAACCCGCCTGCTCCCTCTGAGACTTTTATGTTTATGGAAAGCGAGTTAGAACTTAAAAGCAATGTATATGTTTCCCATTCCAACAGCAATACATTCCATACATTCCCGGATCCCAATGACCCATCCCAAAGGTCCTAATGCTGAATAGGCATACGGCCATCCCAGACAGTTGTCTGGCTTCCCATTCCGCTCTCCCACAGGAAGCCGCTAGGTCATGGGGTTGTACCATTTTCCTGTACAGCTCGTAAACTGGTTTCCCGTCAGGCAGAGATATCAAATGGGAAGCCAACCAACTGCTGGGAACTACAATCCCTAGCACCCTTGGTTAGCTGAGGGTTCTGGGAATTGGAGCTTGTAGCAGCTGTGGGGGCAGGGACTCAATGATACTGATTTTTTCTAGAAAGACTTTTAGTTATGGACAAACATTCTCTATTATATGTGGTCATCTTCCCAATCTTCTCATTCTTCCTTTGTTTCCCAATAGTTCCATGGGGACTATAGAGTACTGATTCCTTTGAAACCTGTCCCGTTTGGACAGTGGAGGCTCCTATGTTTATATTAAGTAAACGTTGGTCTTGCCCAGTGTTGGACTGGCCCACCGGGATACCAGGAAAACTCCCGGTGGGCCCAGGGTTCAGTGGGCCTCTTGCTTATAACCATTTGGCCTATTTCATGGTCATTGCCTATTTCTTTATGAGAACAAAGAGGTTTAATAAAGGAAGAATAGAGTATAGTATGTAGAGAAAAGAGACTAGGAGAATAAAGAGGTTGAGTGAGGAGAGGAGGAATAATAGTTTGGAAAGGGGCCCTCAGCCTAAGGTTTTCTGGTGGGCCCCTGGCATCCCAGTCCGACACTCTTCTTGCCTCAGAGATTCTTGATCACCGTAGGCCACTTTTCAACTGAAGCCTCCTCCTTGGAAGTCCAATCTTTGGTCTGGGATCTCCTTAGCTTATAACAAGTTCACAGGAAAACACAAGATAGAAGGGTTGGAACCATTGTCCCAAAAACAGTTCCACTGTAATTATTACCCTAGTTGACCTTCAAGCTGGACCTTTAGGTGTATATAGGAGAGCAAACTGATATTTTTCCAAATTTCAACCTATCTGGCCTTCAGACTGAGCACCTCCTGCCATTGCACCAGATCACCCAGGAAGACAACACCGCCAGTTCAGAACCACTGTCCTAGACATTGTCTGTTACCTTCTCCTCTATGACTTGGATGTTCTTAGATTGCTGTGTTCCTTCTCCTCGTTCATCTCATCTCACGCATTGAAGGACCATCTAGTGCCAGACTACAATACCATACCATAATTATTTAACCTTTGCTTATTTTTCGGAAGACACTTACTGGACACTACGACTTTATGGACAAAGGTTAAGAAATTCTGTACTACATATAGTATGAGTTTAATTTCCTCTCACCTCTAAAGTCAAAGGATTTGGATTCTTTCTGGTCCATGTTTCCAGCTACTGCAATGTTGATCCTTGATCTTATGTATTTCTACAATTTGGAGGAATTTCTATTCTTCTACTTATGTTCCTTCCTTGTCAATATGCTCTACTTAACCCTCTTCCAATCTGTTTCTGCCAAGTAAGTTCAGCCAGTGAAGCCCTTCCTAACAGCTTTATTGGTTACCAGCAGAACAAATTAAACTGTTATGTATCAGACAGACACCACCAGTGTTGGGGATCTTCCTTAAAGGAGAACTAAACCCTAAAAATGAATATGGCTAAAAATGCCTTATTTTATATACTGAATTTATTGCACCAGCCTAAGGTTTCAGCTTGTCAATAGCAGCAATGATCCAGGACTTCAAACTTGTCACAGGGGGTCACCATCTTGGAAAGTGTCTGTGACACTCACATGCTCAGTGGGCTCTGATTGGCTGTTGAGAAGCTAAGCTTAGGGCTCGTCACTAATTATCCAGCAGAAAATGAGCTTCCCTGGCTGTAATATAAGTTTATGCTACAGGTTTGCTGATTATTCAATTCTGATGCTAATTGCACTGGTTTCTGTGCTGCCATGTAGTAATTATGTGTATTAATTACTAATCAGCCTTATATTGTGACATTTCTATTCTATTTGTACTGTATATTGTGAGTGGCTCCCTAAGCTCAGTGAGTGACAGCAGCACAGAGCATGTGCAGTGAATCAGCAGAAAAGAAGATGGGGAGCTACTGGGGCATCTTTGGAGACACAGATCTTTACTGCTAAAGGGCTGTGGTTGCCTTGGGCTGGTACAGAAGCACAAAACATCATGTACAACATTTCTAGCCACTTCTTTAATATAACTTTCCTTGTCCTTTAAACTGATCCGACTGTTCAGGAAAAAGCTCCAGAATCCAGACAACTAAACTGCAGATACATGGGTATTAAAGGGGAGGTTCACCTTCAAGTTAACTTTTAGTTTGTTATAGAATGACTAATTCTAAGCAGCTTTCCAACTGGTCTTCATTAGTGATGGGCAAATTTATTCTCCATGCATGGATTCCTGGCGAATTTAAGTCGCTTGTGTAAAAACTGTCTTTAATGAGTTTGGACAAAAATGTCGCACATGTAAAAGTTGTCACTCGTGTAAAAATTGTTGCGGGTCAAAATTATTTTGACGCCCATTCACTGCGTTTCGCAAATTTTTTGCGGTTGGATATTTTTTCAGAGTTTCGTGAATTTTTCAGCAAAGCGAAATGAGACAGATTCGCCCATCACTAGTCTTCATTATGTATTTATTTTTTTTATAGTTTTTTTTAAATGATTTGCCTTCTTCTTCTGACTCGTTCCAGTTTTCAAATGGGAGTCACTGACCCCATCTAAAAAACAAACACTCCGTTAGTCTCTGTTATTACTCATCTTTCTATTCAGGCCTCTCCTTTTCATATTCCAGCCTCTTATTCACATCAGTGGTTGCTAGGATAATTGGGACCCTAGCAACCAGATGGCTGAAATTACAAACTGGAGAGCTGCTGAATAAAAAGCTAAATAAGTCAAAAACCACAAATAATAAAAAATGAAAACCAATTGCAAATTGTCGCAGAATATCCCTCTCTACATCATACTAACAGTTAATTTAAAGGGGAACAGCCCCTTTAATAAAGCCTTTGGTAAAATGGGAAGAATGGGTGTGGTGAGGGGCACACTGATATTATTCGTATACCCCCCCAGACAGTAATATATCAGGAGAATGTTTTGCCGGCCAAAGAGAGAACATTCGTTTCCTCCAACCTTCTAACAAAAGGAGCCGGGGATGTTTTCTTTCTGCTCGACGTCCCCCAATGTTTCCTGTTTTCCAAACGGCCTCGGAGTTTGTTGAAGAGAAATAAAATCCCAAAGAGAAAGGCAGTTTATGGGGAAGTCACCTGCCCTAGGAGAACAAAGCAGCCGTCTGAAATAAGACTCATTAATGGCTCAGTTAATTAGCGGCACAAAGTGTCATTAAAGGAAAGGGAACACCAGCAGGGGAATTTTTTGGTAAGAGAAGTCGGGAAGGATCACAGAGAATGACTCGTGAAATAGTAGTAGAGGCAGATCCGGAGATAGAGGGTATCAGCATCAGGTGCTTTCCAGGTTGAACAAAGGGAAGGATTACATTTTATTCATTACTCAGTAGTGATTATTATAAGCCTGGAGCTGAATGCTGGGAGATGCAGTTTAGCAATACCAAGGTCTAAGGTGTTTAGTGGCCTTAAAACATAGTAAGGGGTCAGAAGAGCTTAGAAATGACAGTTATACAAGGCAGCTGGACAAGGCATTGACAAGGCAAAAGGAACTGGATTATCTTCTATCAACTTTGAACCAGCTGGGAGCACAGATTTGTTTGTACCTGCCAGTTTGTAACCTCTTACTCCAAACATATTTTATCCTGTATTTCTCCTCCTTTCACTCTCATGCTTCATAAAACATTTTTCACGACCTCCTCCAGCAAATCCCAGTTCTATACAAATCTCAGCCTCTCTACTCTGTTTAACTATTCCACAAAACTCCTCTTTTTCATACAAACTAAGAATTTACAAATCCCGCTCTCACTTAGTCTTTCTTTCCTTTCTATTACCGACAGCTGGGGACATTTCCCCAAACCCTGGCCCTTACCCCATCCCAGTTATATCACAGCCACAAGCTCCTTCTCTCCGGAGCAAATTTAAACAGTACAGAACTCTTACTCCTATACCCAAAAACCCAGTTAATCTTTCCTGTGCTCTCTGGAATGTCAGATCTGTCTGCAACAAACTCACCGCTATACACGACCATTTCATTGCCAATTCCTTTAACCTACTCCCACTTACTGAAACCTGTCTCTCTCCTACTGACACTGCCTCACCTGCTGCCCTGTCCTACGGGGGCTACACCTTAAGGTGGCCATACACGGGCAGAAAAGCTTATCTGCCCGTGTATGGGGGCTTCCGACGGGTCTTCCCGATCGATATCTGGCCACGATATAGATCGGGAAGGTTGGATTTTTAACCGACCGACCCTTGGCGCATCGTAATTCGATCGTTTGAATTACCCCCGATATAGCCATGCTGTTTAGTGGCATATCGGGGAAAGATCCGCTCGTTTGGCGATGTCGCCAAACGAGTGGATCTTTGAGTCTATGGCCACATTTACTCATACTCCCAGACCTGGTAACAGACCTGGAGGTGGGGTGGGTTTGCTTCTCTCTCCCCGCTGTACTTTAAAGTTCTTCCACCTGTTCCCTCTCTATCATTCTCCTCATTTGAGTCTCACTGCATTAGGCTCTTTTCTCCTGTTTCACTCTGCATTGCTCTTATATATCCACCACCAGGACCAACTGCACAATTTCTGGACAACTTTGCTGCTTGGCTTCCTTACTTTCTTTCATCTAACAACCCATCCATCATATTAGGTGACTTTAATATACCCGTTAACAACATTAACAACTCTTCTGTCTCTAAACTTTGTTCACTAACTTCCACCCTCTCACTCCAATGGTAATGCTCTGGATCTCATATTTACCAGACTCTGTTCAACCACCAATTTTACTAACTCACCATTTCCCCTCTCTGATCACAATATGGTCACATTTCGTGTCCTCACCCCCTGCTATTCCCCAAACACGTACTTACCGTGACTTGCAAGCTGTAGTCTCATCTCTCTTCTTCCTTTGACTCTCTTCACTCTAATATCTCAGCCATCTCATGTCCTAATGTGACTACCTCTGTCTACTATAGTCCTCTCACCACTGCCCTAAATGAGCTGCTCTTATAAAAACTAAACGTTCTAGACCCAAACCACTTCAACCTTGGCATACTGCTCATACAAAAGCGCTCCAAAGACATTCACGTGCACTTGAGCGTCGCTGGCGCAAATCCCGTTCAGAATCAGACTTTTGGAGCTACAAATCTGCCCTGCGCTCCTATAACACCAGCCTCTTCCAAGCCAAACAAACTTACTTTACTTCACTCATACTTTCTAAAAACTGGCACAACTTTTCTCCACCTTTAACACTCTCCTTTCCCCTTCTTCACTCCCTCCATGCACATCTGTCTCTGCTCAAGATATTGCTGAGCACTTCAAAAACAAAATTGACACTATCAGAAGGGACATTACACTACTCAACCCCCCTAGACTTCCACCACCCTCCCTCCACACTCCCCAGTCTCTCCTGTGCTCCTTCACCCCTGTCACTGATGAGGAATCTCAAAGCTTTTGGCCTCTTCTCACCTTACCACCTGCCCGCTTGATCCCATTCCCTCAAAACTTCTCCGCAATACCAATCCTTGTCTAATCAAAGCCTTAACTCACTTATTTAATCTTTCGCTCTCAACTTGACTGTTTCCTTCTCAACTAAAACATGCTCTTGTCACCCCCATTCTGAAAAAACCCTCTCTTGATCCCTCCAATCTTGACAACCTCCGACCTATCTCTCTGCTACCTTTCATCTCTAAACTACTTGAGCGCCTAGTCTACAACCGACTAAACTCATTCCTCTCTGACAATAACCTGCTGGACCCCCTACAATCTGCTTTTAAGCCACAACACTCCACTGAAACTGCCCTGACTCGACTAACTAATGACCTTTTAATCGCTAAAGCCAACAATCACTTCTCACTACTAATACTGCTTGATCTCTCAGCTGCATTTGACACTGTAGATCACCCTCTCCTCCTCCAGTCCCTCCAGTCGCATGGCCTTCGTGACACAGCCCTGTCCTGGTTCTCTTCTTTTATCACCAATCGTTCCTTCAGTGTCTCCTACAATGGAGTAGCATCTTCTCCCCTACATCTTTCTGTTGGGGTTCCTCAAGGCTCTGTCCTAGAACCATTACTATTCTCCCTCTATACTTCCTCCCTCGGCAAATTAATCAACTCATATGGTTTCCACTACCACCTCTATGCTGACGATACTCAGATCTATCTCTCATCTCCTGATCTCAACCCAGAACTCCTAACTCGCGTCTCCTCCTGCCTGTCCGCTATCTCTACCTGGATGTCGCAACGCTACATTAAATTAAACCTCTCTAAAACTGAAATGGTTCTCTTTCCTCCAACTAACACCAGTAACATCCCAGAAGTATCCATCATAGTTAACAATTCCACTATCACCCCCTCTCCCCAGGCCCGGTGCCTTGGGGTTATCCTACATTCTGCACTGTCATTCACTCCTCATATCCAGTCACTTATTAAATCATGTCACTTCCACCTAAGGAACATCTCCAAAATACCATCATTTATCACCCAAGATGCTGCCAAAATTCTTATCCACTCTCTCGTCATATCACGTCTAGACTACTGTAACTCTCTTTTAATTGGCCTTCCCCTCCAGAGACTGTCACCTCTCCAGTCCATAATGAACACTGCTGCGAGGCTCATACACCTCAGCAACCGCTCCTCCTCTGCCTCGCCATTCTGTCAGTCCCTGCACTGGCTTCCGTTACCTTTCAGAATTAAATTCAAATTAATGACCCTGACATTCAAAGCACTTCATAACTCTGCCCCACCCTACATCTCTGAACTCATCTCTATATACTCACCCAACCGCTTACTACACTCCTCTACTGACCTGCTACTCAACTCTTCTCTCATTACCTCCTCACATGCTCGCATTCAAGACTTTGCAAGGGCTGCACCCCTCCTCTGGAACGCTCTCCCACGGTCTGTCCCACTTTCTCCCAACCTTTCTGCTTTCAAGAAATCTCTTAGGCTAAGGCCACACTAGGCGATAGTGCCGCGATTTGACTCGCGGCGACTTTTCGCGGCGACTTTTAAGCCGCAATCGCTGGGGAAACTTTTGCGCTGGCGTCTATGGGGAATCGCGAAAAATCGCCAGCGTAAAAACACACGCGGCGATCTTTTCTCTACTGTCGCTCGAAATTGCCTCGCTAGGCGATTTCGAGCGACAATAGAAAAAAGATCGCCGCGTGTGTTTTTACGCTGGATTCCCCATAGACACCAGCGCAAAAGTTTCCCCAGCGATTGCGGCTTAAAAGTCGCGGCGAAAAGTCGCCGCGAGTCAAATCGCGGCGCTATCGCCTAGTGTGGCCTTAGCCTTAAAACGCACTTCTTTCGAGAAGCCTCCCCTCACTCTGCTTAACTACCAAACGCAACACCACATACAATACCACATTTCTCACCCACTTAATTCGATCTTGCTTACTCCCACAACTTGTGTATTACTCCCTTCCCTTTAGAGTGTAAGCTCTTTCTGCACACGGCCTTCCTCTCCTTTTGTACCGGTATTGATTGTGATGTATGTAACTCCATATGTTCTATGTATATAATTCATGTGATTTTGTTGTATAATCACATTTACTTTACAAAGCTAAGCAATATGTTGGCGCTATATAAATACATGTTAATAATAATAATAATAGTATACACTGAATGTACCCAAACAGACTTGATCTGCTCTCTCTGGATTTGGTTCAATTGGTCTCACAATAAAAAAAGATCAACTAAACTAAATCCAGAAAGTTTCATTAAAAGGGGACTGATAGAATGACTAATGCTAAGCAACTTTTCAATTGGTTTTCATTATTTTTTTTTTTATAGTTTTTTTAATTATTTGCCTTTTCTTCTGACTCTTTCCATCTTTTAAAATGGGGGGGGGGGTCACTGACCCCATCTAAAAAACAAATGCTCTGTAAGGCTACAAATGTATTGTTATTGTTACTTTTTATTACTCCTCTTTCTATTCAGGCCTCTCCTATTCATATTCCAGTCTCTTATTGAAACCAGTGCATGGTTGCTAAGGGAATTTGGACCTTAGCAACCAGACTGCTGAAATTACAAACTGGAGAGCGGCTGAATAAAAAGCTAAATAACTCAAAAACCACAAATAATAAAAAAAGAAGACCAATTGCAAATAAGAGAATATCCCTCTCTACATCATACTAACAGTTAACACAAAGGTGAACAACCCCTTTAAAGTCACAACTCCAGCTCGGCACTTGTATAGGCACAATTCTGCACCACATCTACTGTTAGTAACCGAGACCTAACATTTATTAACTCATTCCTTCCCCACACCGGGCAGCCTTACAATACGGAAAATACTCACGTGGGCCAGTTACCAAGCGAGGGGGTCACACAATGGGTTAATGCAAGTCATTGAGAGCGACATTTTCTGATGTTTCTGTTTTGTAGTTTTGTTGTTTTTTTGAAAGCACAGACGGGTCCCCACCCACATTAATCATAGTCTCATTGTTTTTCTACGTACACCAGTTCAACGTGTATGTGTCGCACATAGGTGTTATTTGGCTAAATGCTAATTATAGTTATGGCTTGCTGTTATTGACAGGAATATCTGGAGCACACTGGCTGAGATTCTAGCTATTTGTATAACAGAACATTCTATCCCAGTGGCTGCACAGATACTATCTGATCCCCATTGTAAGCAGCAGTCCTGTCCTGCTTTATGGCAGCTGAGATTCTAGCTATCTGTATAACAGAACATTCTGTCCCAGTGGCTGCACAGATCCTATCTGATCCCCATTGTAAGCAGCAGTCCTGTCCTGCTTTATGGCAGCTGAGATTCTAGCTATCTGTATAACAGAACATTCTGTCCCAGTGGCTGCACAGATCCTCTCTGATCCCCATTGTAAGCAGCAGTCCTGTCCTGCTTTATGGCAGCTGAGATTCTAGCTATCTGTATAACAGAACATTCTGTCCCAGTGGCTGCACAGATCCTATCTGATCCCCATTGTAAGCAGCAGTCCTGTCCTGCTTTATGGCAGCTGAGATTCTAGCTATCTGTATAACAGAACATTCTGTCCCAGTGGCTGCACAGATCCTATCTGATCCCCATTGTAAGCAGCAGTCCTGTCCTGCTTTATGGCAGCTGAGATTCTAGCTATCTGTATAACAGAACATTCTGTCCCATTGGCTGCACAGATCCTATCTGACCCCATTGTAAGCAACAGTCCTGTCCTGCTTTATGGCAGCTGAGATTAGTGATATAACTGAATGCACCATGGATATATTTGCTGCAAAAACCTGACACTAACAATATTATTTAAAAGACGGAAATTTTGAGGAGATTACATAAATTTAATATCTAACGCTTTACAAATAACTACAAAAACTCCCTGGTTCCTCTCCGGAGCCCGATGTCCCACTTGAGGGGAAATAATACACCTGAGCTCCCGAGTCACAATAACACGGCGCTTCCTCCTGGGAATACGACACACGAGGAAGGTTTAATGAATAACTGACCAGGAAATCTTTTCTCTCCACTGCCGTGCGGAGACCTGGGAATCTCATTGCACAAATAGAGAAACAGGTTTTTCTGGAGGTTCACAGGTGGGATCCCGCAGAACAAAGACATACAGTGTGTGGAATAGAATGACTCCTCACGTGACCACCCGGAGACAAACCAGTTCTACCGCCGTATCATAAAGGCAAATACATCGGCCGCATTCAATATTTATATTTATATTGTAGCACTGATTGCATCACATATAACACAAGCTTTGGAATAAAACACTTGCACCTGTCCCCATAGTACTGAATAGGCAAAGGTTCTGTTAGAACATAATGTTAGCAACCAATAAGATTTGTTTCTTTCAGTCAGCAGGCCAGAAAGCTAACTGCTCATTGGTTGGTACAGGATTTAATTTCTGCAGCAAAAATGTCACATTTGAGGCAGCGGCCGTCAGTCTTCTCCCTTTCTTCTATGAATAACAAGATTACAGATATATAGAAACATTGGGGTAACAGTCACCCTGCTATAGTTCCAGGGGTACCCAGGGCACAAATAAGCACTCACCCCAAATCTCCCCCTAACTGACCTTCAGACTGGGCCCCCTTAGCTCATAACAAGGTTACAAATATATAGAAACATTGGGGTGTCACCCTGCTATAGTTCCAGGGGTACCCAGGGTACAAATAAGCACTCACCCCAAATCTCCCCCTAACTGACCTTCAGGCTGGGCCCCCTTAGCTCATAACAAGGTTACAGATATATAGAAACATTGGGGTAACAGTCACCCTGCTATAGTTCCAGGGGTACCCAGGGTACAAATAAACACTCACCCCAAATCTCCCCCTAACTGACCTTCCGACTGGGCCCCCTTAGCTCATAACAAGATTACAGATATATAGAAACATTGGGGTAACAGTCACCCTGCTATAGTTCCAGGGGTACCCAGGGTACAAATAAACACTCACCCCAAATCTCCCTCTAACTGACCTTCAGACTGGGCCCCCTTAGCTCATAACAAGGTTACAGATATATAGAAACATTGGGGTGTCACCCTGCTATAGTTCCAGGGGTACCCAGGTCACAAATAATCACTCACCCCAAATCTCCCCCTAACTGACCTTCAGACTGGGTCCCCTTAGCTCATAACAAGGTTACAGATATATAGAAACATTGGGGTGTCACCCTGCTATAGTTCCAGGGGTATAGAAAACAAATCAGACCGCACTCACATTTCTGCCCAAATTTTTGATATTGGGTGCGCGTCCAGTAGCCCATTCACATTGGCTGCTCCAGAGTATACAAATTCCATCCAATGGACAGCACTCCTTTTTCCATAAAACCGTCTTTATTTTTCTTAGGACAGCAACATGCTGCATGTTGCTGTCCTAAGAAAAATAAAGACGGTTTTATGGAAAAAGGAGTGCTGTCCATTGGATGGAAATAGTTCCAGGGGTACCCAGGGTACAAATAAACACTCACCCCAAATCTCCCCCTAACTGACCTTCAGACTGGGCCCCCTTAGCTCATAACAAGGTTACAGATATATAGAAACATTGGGGTGTCACCCTGCTATAGTTCCAGGGGTACCCAGGGTACAAATAAGCACTCACCCCAAATCTCCCCCTAACTGACCTTCAGACTGGGCCCCCTTAGCTCATAACAAGGTTACAGATATATAGAAACATTGGGGTAACAGTCACCCTCATGGCCGGAGCGGCCCTGCTCCTAACTGACCTTCAGACTGGGTCCCCTTAGTTTAGAATTGTATTGTCTTTCATTGTAGAAAACAGTGTTTGGGTGGGGGGATCCCCAAAGAGATGACAAGACAAGTGCATATGTTCCTAATGAATGAATATTATAAGTATAACATCTAATGCAACTTATCCCTGAGTGTCAGCCAAACATTTACAATATAATTAACTGAAATGAAATATGCTGCACGGCTGTTATAATTATTTACACTATATATTATATATAACCAGCACCCAGTGCACTCACTTATATAATAACACTGACGGCAGGTACACAAAGGTGTATGTGTGCATGACATTTATACACAATGAGTAACTGTGCAGTAAATACATATTAAACTTACACTCAGGCTGCAGTGATCCTGGGTCTTTCCATTACCGAGCGTCTGCTGCCCAAAGTGGCCAAGTCCTACTCAGCACAAGGATTTTGTCTCTCAAGTTCTACATTAAGTCTCACTTTCCTAATCACCCACACGACTTCTACTCGCCGTGAAATCTCCCGACCGCAAAAGTGATTGTTATTTAACTCCGTACCTGGGTGTAATAGAGTGAGAGGTGATACTGCTGAAATAGAGTCTCTTGGCAGCGTCACCCCATGTCATTATACTCAGAACAAAAACTGAAAGCAGGAAAAAAACACTATTCTGGGCATTTGGGGATTTTTTTTTGTTTAATATCTTCCCATAGTTTTCCTAAAAAAAGTCCTAAAACAGTTCCTGAAATATTCATCTTAACCCCTCTGTGCATAGAAGGGCTCTGCTCTCATTTCCCTACAGATATAGGGGTCGGTAGCACTAGAGACTGGACGAATTTTGCTTCGCCAAAAATTTGCCGCCAGTAAAATGTTGCCGACGCCGATTTAAGTCTATGGGTGTCAAAAAATTTTTTGTCGCGCTACGAATTTTTTTTTTTTACTCACGCCGCCATACAAGTCTATGGGTGTCATTTTCGCGGCGAAACAAGGTGAAAAAATTTGTCTCTCCCAGTAGAGAGAAACCTAATATATAGTGAATAAAGTACCCCCTCTTGTAAAATATAAGGATATTATAAGTTACCGAGGAGTTTCATGACCATATGGAACTCCGAGGTAACTTATAATATCCTCATATTTTACAACTGGGGGTACTGTATTTATTATAATACACAAATTTTAGTGAGTCATGTGACAGAAATTACATCAGAACTCACCGTTTATAACTGATGACATCAGAACTCACCGTTTATAAGGATATAATTTACAAGATATTCATGGCTTTTGTGTATTATATAAATATATATATACAGTGTAAAAGTTGCAGTAGCATTAGGGTCTGTATATCATCAATGGGAACAGAAGGAGAAGGAAAGCATCACCTCCCCACTATACAGGTCCTTAAAGGGCAAGTATTGCTATTACAAGACATCCCTGCAGTTGGTTTAAAAATTCATTTATTAGTTGTATCTTACTGTTAATTTCATATTTGACTTCTGTAAGTTGTACAACCTAACATTTATTTTCTGTCTGAAAAACACACACGCTCATGCTGTGAGTCACTGACAGATTTCCCCGGCTCTGATTGGCCCGTTCCAGCATGAGGCAGCAATGTGCAATGCACTCCTGACACACAGAATAAATTCTTGGCTTCCAGTTGGGAAATCAGTGTTACAGTTTGGCTAAATGTTTGTCCCAGTTATACTTCCCCTTTAATAAATCAAAAATGGGAATATACAGAGCAATTAGACGCTACTACGTCACCAAAATGACCATTTTCAGGGATATTTTGTTGTGGGACAAAAATTCCAGTGACAGAAAGACAATTCCAGGGACTTTCCTGGAAAATTAATTGTATTTGGGAACTATGAGCAATAGAACAAGTCAAAGGCAGAGAGAGGCAACTAAATTAATAAGGGTGTCCTATATCTTATCTATCCTAATGAATAGCCTTGTGTGTGGCTATTGAGTCAATCTGGTGTTTTACTCTCCAGCTTCCAAAATCAATATTTTCTTTCAGCTCACAGATAAATGCACCAAAACATTTCCCCTTCCTCTAAATATCCCTTGGCTTTCCCAGGTCTCTGTTGTAGGAACAAGGTGCTGAGCAGCATGTGACTTTGAGGGCAATTTCAGAAGCAAATCCCCATATTTTTTTACCCAAAATGCAGAATTTCCTCCCTATAATTGTGAGAGCAAGAGGTGCAGAACGGCACATGGACTGTGATTGGAAATAGCCACAGGTTTTCTGCGCCTTTTAAATCTGACCACGAGGGGAACCCTGAAGCGTCTCCAGAAAGACTGGCAGTATTTAGTATATTACAGAATGGCTAATATTAAGCAACTTTTCAATTGGTCTTCATTTTTTTTTTTAAGTTTTTTTAGTTTTTTTAATCATTTGCCTTCTTCTTCTGACACTTTCCAGCTTTCAAATGGGGGGTCACTGACCCCATCTAAAAACAAATGCTCTGAAAGCCTACACATTTATTGTTATTCTTACTTTTTATTCCTCGTCTTTCTATTCAGGCCTCTCCTATTCATATTCCAGTCTCTTATTCAAATCAGTGCATGGTTACTAGGGGAATTTAGACCATAGCAACCATATTGCTGGAATGACAGACTGGAGAGCTGCTGAATAAAAAGCTAAATAACTGAAAAAACACAAATAATAAAAAAATGAAAACCAATTGCAAATTGTCCCAGAATATCCCTCTCTACATCATACTAAGAGGTAATTTAAAGGGGAACAGCCCCTTTAAGATCAATAACTTCAGATCCCCTTTCTCTATATACTCAGAATGATACAATGTAACAAGTCCCTTCCTTTCCAGTTGTGACATTGTATCAGTGCGGAGAACACAAACCCGGACGCTCACATTTACACTGACAAATAACTGGAAAGCCTGTGCAAATATTTAATCTATGTATATTGGGAAGTGGCAGAGAATTCCATGTTCTTTCTATAACCAAAAAATAAAGTTTGGGAGAAGTTGCCCTTTAAATAGTTAAAAGTCTCAAAACAGATTTTTATTTTGTCATTGGCTGTCCCTGTCCCAGATAAAAGTGACCCACTGTTGTAACCCTTTCATTACCAGTTAAAGGGCAACTGCACTGAGTACATCACAAGGTACATACACATCCTGCACTGCTGCCATGCGACTCTCTCCTATTTACCTTAATGACAGTTAAAAGCAATTCCTTCCCTGGATCTTCTAAGGAATAAATGTCTGTGAGCCCCATTCATCACTGCTGCTGCGACTGTTGCTGAGTTGTGTGCAAGCTCCACTGGAAACTCCATCTGAGAACAGGAACTAAGAGCATTTTAAGGGAAATATCCTGATATCCTTATATGGGACAGTGTCTGCTTTAATTTATGTTTTCAGCAGGACGGAGGAACCAGGTCTTAGTGCTAGCGGTGTTCATCCAGGCAGGGCACTGAGGGTGTTAAAGTGCAGCGTCTCTATTGTGCTCGACTGTCATCACTTCATGATTTCACTTAATGAAAAGAGGCTTTATTATTTGTAGACTGCAACAGGGCTGAAGATAAATATTAAGCACTGGGATATTTAGAGAAAGTGACTTGTAATGGGTTAAACTAATCCAATAATAAAAATATTCATCTGAATTGGTTTCTATCCATTACCTGTAACTATGTGTGTTATGCACGTGTTACCTACTAATTGTATTTTTTGGATACATCAAAGTAAAAATATCATGTTTTCTTTACCAGTTTTTATATGACAAATAGTAGCACTGGCCCTCATTCTTCAGCACTCTGCTGCATATGTCAGATTCTCATGATCCTATAAAACTATGGCATCATATGTTTTCAACTGTACTAAGCACAATTCAGCAGGAACAGCCCCTAAGTTTGCTCATAGTCTGTACAGAGAGATCCCATAAAACTATGGCAGCATAGGTATTCCCCTGTACTAAGCACAATTCAGCAGGAACAGCCCCTAAGTTTGCTCATAGTCTGTACAGAGAGATCCCATAAAACTATGGCAGCATAGGTATTCCCCTGTACTAAGCACAATTCAGCAGGAACAGTCCCTAAGTTTGCTCATAGTCTGTACAGAGAGATCCCATAAAACTATGGCAGCATAGGTATTCCCTGTACTAAGCACAATTCAGCAGGAACAGTCCCCTAAGTTTGCTCATAGTCTGTACAGAGAGATCCCATAAAACTATGGCAGCATAGGTATTCCTCTGTACTAAGCACAATTCAGCAGGAACAGTCCCTAAGTTTGCTCATAGTCTGCACAGAGATATCCCATTAACCTGTGCCACACTGCTCCATATTATACACACAGAATGACATTTCTCCTCGCAGTACACTGTAATATTTACCTTCTCTACCTTGTGTTCACGTCTATAATAAAAGCCACATTCTCATTGGCTTATTAATAATCAGGCAGCGCATAAATCAGTGTGAGTTACATTCATTTGCAGTAACGTGTGTAGACATTTGGTTTAAAGGTGACACAAATGTTGCAGAGCCGAGCCAGTAACAAAGAGAAGCTGCACGTGAGCTTGGGCTATTTCCATGCACTGCTGCACCCTGCAGAGCTGTTGGTTGAATGCATGCCATGCAATGGGCCAAGCCAGATTTTTATCCTGTTGCAAACTTGCCTTACTGTACAGCCAACACCCCTTGTTTTACCCGTTGGGGCACAGTTATAGCCCCCTCCTATTGGGAAATTAATGTTTGAGATACAGTTATTTGTCTCAGCAAAACCCCCAAAGGTCTGGGGTCCAGGCCGGTTGCTCTGGCCAACACCCCCCTCTATAGACAGCCAATGAGATCACATGACCTGCCAATCAAACTCTCTCATTGATACCAATCTGTTCTGTGCAATTCACTGTCCCACCAGCTGAGGTTAATGTGCACCCCCTGTCCCTGTTACTCTCATACTGATCAGTTGTACCTAGGGATGGGGGGGGGGGGAGCCCCAGCCTTCATGTATTTCAGTACTGGTATTGTCTCTGCAGACACTGCAGCAGGGAAGGGGTTAAGATCTGCTGTGTGATAGGAATTTACCCTTAGTGCATATTAACCCTGATCCCCCCACCCCAGAGAGAGGTTAGTGAGCAATGTTAGCATTTTATTGAATAGCTCTCTGCCTGTCCCATTTAATGTAAGCAAAACACTGAATAAAACAAGCTGATTAATGAAATTGCACCCCTGGGCCCCTGGTAATTGTTACTCCGAGAATATCAGAAATCTGTGAGTATTTCCATCTGTTCAGGGTCCGACTAACAACACAGAGCAGAACAGTGACTTTTTTATTCACGTGATTTATACTGAGTGTTTAACAGGGCAAGACTTCGGTCCTCTAAGCTCAGGAACAGCCCTAAGTTTGCTCATAGTCTGTACAGAGAGATCCCATAAAACTATGGCAGCATAGGTATTCCCTGTACTAAGCACAATTCAGCAGGAACAGCCCCTAAGTTTGCTCATAGTCTGTACAGAGAGATCCCATAAAACTATGGCAGCATAGGTATTCCTCTGTACTAAGCACAATTCAGCAGGAACAGTCCCTAAGTTTGCTCATAGTCTGTACAGAGAGATCCCATAAAACTATGGCAGCATAGGTATTCCCTGTACTAAGCACAATTCAGCAGGAACAGTCCCCTAAGTTTGCTCATAGTCTGTACAGAGAGATCCCATAAAACTATGGCAGCATAGGTATTCCCTGTACTAAGCACAATTCAGCAGGAACAGTCCCCTAAGTTTGCTCATAGTCTGTACAGAGAGATCCCATAAAACTATGGCAGCATAGGTATTCCCTGTACTAAGCACAATTCAGCAGGAACAGCCCCTAAGTTTGCTCATAGTCTGTACAGAGAGATCCCATAAAACTATGGCAGCATAGGTATTCCTCTGTACTAAGCACAATTCAGCAGGAACAGTCCCTAAGTTTGCTCATAGTCTGTACAGAGAGATCCCATAAAACTATGGCAGCATAGGTATTCCCTGTACTAAGCACAATTCAGCAGGAACAGTCCCCTAAGTTTGCTCATAGTCTGTACAGAGAGATCCCATAAAACTATGGCAGCATAGGTATTCCCCTGTACTAAGCACAATTCAGCAGGAACAGTCCCTAAGTTTGCTCATAGTCTGTACAGAGAGCAGTGTCGGACTGGCCCGGCGGGACACCGGGAAAATACCCGGTGGGCCCCGACCCTCATGGGCCCACGCCGGGCCAGAACCCCTCTCTAAATATTTATATTTAAAAAAAATAAATACAAATTATCGGCGCTGAGCAGCGCCGCCTGCGCGCCAAGCGGCGCTATTGCGCATGCGCACCGAGCGGCTTCCTTGCTGAGCCGGCGCGTCGCAGTGGGGGGACGGGTGGCCGGAGGGGGGCCCTCGGCAACAGTCCCGGTGGGCCCCGGTCCCCCCAGTCCGACCCTGACAGAGAGATCCCATAAAACTATGGCAGCATAGGTATTCCCTGTACTAAGCATAATTCAGCAGGAACAACCCCCTAAGTTTACTCATAGTCTGTACAGAGAGATCCCATAAAACTATGGCAGCATAGGTATTCCGCTGTACTAAGCACAATTCAGCAGGAACAGTCCCCTAAGTTTGCTCATAGTCTGTACAGAGAGATCCCATAAAACTATGTCAGTATAGGTATTCCCCTGTACTAAGCACAATTCAGCAGGAACAGTCCCCTAAGTTTGCTCATAGTCTGTACAGAGAGATCCCATAAAACTATGGCAGCATAGGTATCCCCTGTACTAAGCATAATTCAGCAGGAACAACCCCCTAAGTTTGCTCATAGTCTGTACAGAGAGATCCCATAAAACTATGTCAGTATAGGTATTCCCCTGTACTAAGCACAATTCAGCAGGAACAGTCCCCTAAGTTTGCTCATAGTCTGTACAGAGAGATCCCATAAAACTATGGCAGCATAAGTATTCCCTGTACGAAGCACAATTCAGCAGGAACAGTCCCCTAAGTTTGCTCATAGTCTGTACAGAGAGATCCCATAAAACTATGGCAGCATAGGTATTCCCTGTACTAAGCACAATTCAGCAGGAACAGTCCCTAAGTTTGCTCATAGTCTGTACAGAGAGATCCCATAAAACTATAACAGCATAGGTATTCCCCTGTACTAAGCACAATTCAGCAGGAACAACCCCCTAAGTTTACTCATAGTCTGTACAGAGAGATCCCATAAAACTATGGCAGCATAGGTATTCCGCTGTACTAAGCACAATTCAGCAGGAACAGTCCCCTAAGTTTGCTCATAGTCTGTACAGAGAGATCCCATAAAACTATGTCAGTATAGGTATTCCCCTGTACTAAGCACAATTCAGCAGGAACAGTCCCCTAAGTTTGCTCATAGTCTGTACAGAGAGATCCCATAAAACTATGGCAGCATAGGTATCCCCTGTACTAAGCATAATTCAGCAGGAACAACCCCCTAAGTTTGCTCATAGTCTGTACAGAGAGATCCCATAAAACTATGTCAGTATAGGTATTCCCCTGTACTAAGCACAATTCAGCAGGAACAGTCCCCTAAGTTTGCTCATAGTCTGTACAGAGAGATCCCATAAAACTATGGCAGCATAGGTATTCCCTGTACGAAGCACAATTCAGCAGGAACAGTCCCCTAAGTTTGTTCATAGTCTGTACAGAGAGATCCCATAAAACTATGGCAGCATAGGTATTCCTTGTACTAAGCACAATTCAGTAGGAACAGCCCCTAAGTTTGCTCATAGTCTGTACAGAGAGATCCCATAAAACTATGGCAATACATGTCAGTACAGACAGGTGAGGGCTTGGGTTGGGGATTGAGCTGTCGGTGCTGCATTTCATGTTAAATAGGGTTTTTTCTGTTACAATTTGCCCCTGGTAATTATCTCCAGTTTGCTACTAAGTAGTGGCTGCTCAGTTCTGTTTGGCCTGGGAAACTGGGAGTCAGACAGACGTGCTTAGATCCCGGGTTAGGATTTTATGGGCATGTTTTCTTTTCCATTTGCCCAAATTTTTTCCAGGCAGATGAAGAAACTTGAGTGATGTGTCTAGGAAACAACAGCTTGATTTATAGGTTAAACCTGAACTCTGGGGGGCAGAGGGGAGCCAATGGGAAGCCAGGAAATTGAAGGTCACAATTTGGTGATAAAACCAAATGATTAGCGTATAAATCAGATGCAGCTTTGGCTTCTGCTGCTTTACCCCACATGAGAGAGAGCATATAGTAACCCTTCCAACACTTTCCTCTTGTCTCTATATATTAGGTACCTATCTAGTGTTACCAATCCCTATTTCTGTAGGGAAATGAGAGCAGACAGTAACCCTTCCAACACTTTCCTCTTGTCTCTATATATTAGGTACCTATCTAGTGCTACCAATCCCTATTTCTGTAGGGAAATGAGAGAGAGCAGACAGTAACCCTTCCAACACTTTCCTCTTGTCTCTATATATTAGGTACCTATCTAGTGTTACCAATCCCTATTTCTGTAGGGAAATGAGAGAGAGCTGACAGTAACCCTTCCAACACTTTCCCCTTGTCTCTATATATTAGGTACCTATCTAGTGTTACCAATCCCTATTTCTGTAGGGAAATGAGAGAGAGCAGACAGTAACCCTTCCAACACTTTCCTCTTGTCTCTATATATTAGGTACCTATCTAGTGTTACCAATCCCTATTTCTGTAGGGAAATGAGAGAGAGCAGACAGTAACCCTTCCAACACTCTCCTCTTGTCTCTATATATTAGGTACCTATCTAGTGCTACCAAACCCTATTTCTGTAGGGAAATGAGAGAGAGCAGACAGTAACCCTTCCAACACTTTCCTCTTGTCTCTATATATTAGGTACCTATCTAGTGCTACCAATCCCTATTTCTGTAGGGAAATGAGAGAGAGCAGACAGTAACCCTTCCAACACTTTCCTCTTGTCTCTATATATTAGGTAACTTCTATTGATACCAATCCCTATTTCTGTAGGGAAATGAGAGAGAGCAGACAGTAACCCTTCCAACACTTTCCTCTTGTCTCTATATATTAGGTAACTTCTTGATACCAATCCCTATTTCTGTAGGGAAATGAGAGCAGAGCATTTTAGGTTCCTATCACTAAACTGTGCAATTTAAAGGACACTGAGAAAGTGTTTATAATAGGCGTTTTCATCTAAAATAATTTTAATCCAGAGATTCCATAATATTCCAATAAAAAGAGAATTACAGCCAATAAGCAGCAGCTATTAAAGCAACGGTAACGAGTTCCCTATGTGGGAGCCTAAAACTTTTCGGGCAGTTCTGCCCATTGCCAGATGTGTCGGGCTTTGTGTTTCCCAAAACCATAACAGAGGATTGTGTGATGAATGAGACGACTGTAGCTACAGACGCCTAACTCCCGGCACCCTCGCTGCAAATGCAAAGGGGAAACCGCACTCACAAAGCTGCATTGATTCAAGCAACGCAAGGTCAAAAAAGGAGGAAATTAATTTTATGTTAAATATGATTTTCAGTGATCCCATTCCCTTGGGTGCAGGTATCTTACAGCAGGAAAAATCCCTTATTAAAGGGGTTGTTCACCTTTGAGTTTGATGGAGAGAGTGATATTCTGAGACAATTTGCAATTGGTTTTAATTTTTAATTATTTGTGGTTTTTGAGTTATTTAGCTTTTTATTCAGCAGCTCTCCAGTTTGCAGTTTCAGTAATCTGGTTGCTAGGGTCCAAATTCCCCTAGCAACCATGCACTGATTTGAATAAGAGACTGGAATATGAATAGGAGAGGCCTGAATAGAAAGAAGAGTAATAAAAAGTAGCAACAACAATAGATCTGTAGCTTTACAGAGCATTTGTTTTTAGATGGGGTCAGTGACCCCATTTGTAAGCTGGAAAGAGTCAGAAGAAGGTAAAGCATTAAAGAAAAAAATAATAATGAAGACCAATTGAAAATTTGCTTAGAATTGGCCATGTTAGAACAGACTAAAAGTTAAATTATTTTAAGCACTGCGTATCTTGACAGCGCTATATAAATAAATGATGATGATGATGATGAAATTAAAGGTGACCCATCCCTTTGAAGGGGAAATTTACCTTCAAAAGAATTTGTGTTTTCAAAGAGTATTCCCTAAATGCTGATTTTTGCCATTTGATTTCTATTTACTGTATTTACTGGTTTTCTAGAATTTAGGATTGAAAATCCGTCTCATACTCTTCGCTCCCATATAAGCTCTCTAGGCGGCTCTCCGATTCATCAGTTAATACATTTTGGGAAAGAGACGACAGCAGTGCTAGTGATGGGTGAACTTATTCGCCAGCATTGAATTTCTGCATTTCGCCGGCAATGAATATATTTGCGAAAATTCACCGTTTTTTTGACGCCGGCGACAATTCAGATGCCGGCGGCAATTAAAAGCATGCTTTTTGACTTTAATGCACATCGTCCGTGAAATGACGCTGGCGTCAAAATTCACATTTTGTGAATCTTTCGACATTTGCTTTGCTGAAGAATTTGCAGTGAAATTTGTGAAAGGGCGAAAAATTCGTGAAACGTGCATTTTGCCGCCGGCGTCATTTCAACAGTTTGAGAAATTCACCTACTGCAGAAATTGATCCTACTGATCTCGGGTTCAATCATCATTTTGGGAAAGCTCTCTATGCAGAAGACTCCAGTGATTCATCTATATCAACATTCCAGACTCCATTTACCAATTAATCACACTTATAATTGAAAGTTTTGGAGTGAGTTGATTAAGTGAAGTCCTTATAGTTTTATAGTGATAGACTGGCAGAAAGGGAGCCTGAGCATCTTGATAGATAGGCTTTGCAACAATGTTGTGGCCTTTATAATAGAATGAGTCAAAGGGAATACTGAGTGAAGACCTTATATGATCCTTCTATAGCGCAGTGTTGGCAGGGTAACCTGAGATTAACCCTTTATGAAGAGCTGGTTGGTGCCAGACTCATTACTGATGGGCCTCTTTGTTCTGAACACTTTGCTCACAGCATTTGGTTGTTTATTGCTCAAGTATCACGCGCTGCCGCAGCTCTTTGCTTGACGTTAGTAGTCGGAATAAATGAATATTCTGTGCCAAACACAAGCAGAGATTCGCTTGCCCAAGGGGCGACATTCAGTACATACTTCAGCAACAACGTCAGGGAACCGGGGGACTCCGCAGTCAAATCTGATTAAACCAAATACACGTTGTTATAGAACTGCACCCTCTTCTCATTCACTCGCATTCCTCTTGGTTTGGGTTTGCCTTGATATTAACACTTTAAGTGCTGTAGTAGATTCACCGTCTAGTGGTTTTCACTTTCTGTCAAGACTACTGTATATCGATAAGCACTTAGAGGGTTAATTGTCTCACAATCATATATTTCCCTCAAGTTCCACCGCCTGTGTTTTCTGACATTAGACAACTGGTTCCCTTTGTCTCGCTGAAAGCAGCGGCCCCCCAAACGGTGAGCCCATGTAGAGGTACACGGGAGTAAAAACTGGGGTGCCAAGCCAGAGGGAGAGTTGGGGAGACCACCTATGTGCTGCCTTGTTATAGAAATATATCAGAGAATATATTCAGAGAAGGCGTCTCTTTCTTAATGGAAGGGATTCTATCAGGCCGGGACTAGGGGTAGGCAGAGTAGGCACGTGCCTAGGGTGCAAAGCTTGAGGGACGCCAGGCACGTACCTTTCACTATTGCCTACCTCATTCCGGTCTGCAGTTCTTCTTGTTGTGCTCATTTGTGCGCATGCACGCTTGCGAACGCTCAGGTTCGAGTGCACATGCGCGCGGTGGAGGGGGCGAAGCGGCCAACGGGGTTGCCTGGGGCGCCCGGCTGGTTCGGGCCGGCCCTGGATTCTATGACCCCGTTTGTCCCCCAGCCAGTTATTTTATATAACACACAGAAGTCATTGGGTGTTATTTAGTGAATAAAGTACACCCTCTTGTAAAATATAAGGATATTATAAGTTACCAAGGAGTTTCACGACCATATAAAAGTATGAGGCCGAAGGCTGAGTGTTTTTATACAGCTCATGGATCTCCGAGGTAACTTCTAATATCCTCATATTTTACAACCTGGGGTACTTTATTTATTATAATACAAAAATTTCAGTGAGTCATGTGACAGAAATGACATCAGAACTCACCGTTAATAACTGATGACATCAGAACTCACCATTTACAAGATAAATGGTTATCATTTACAAGATATTCATGGCTTTTGTGTATTATACTGAAATAATACAAAGTGTTTGGTGGTCACAAAATAAAATCCAATTTTTCCAAAGTGAATTTTGTCAACACAAAAAGAATTTTTGTAGCACAAAATAAAAATGAAAACTCTTGAGAGTCAATTTTACAAGTGGAAATGTATCCCTATTTCACAAAATTGTTTATGCCTTCTCAGACATGTTTGTTTCTTCTAATGAAAAATGTGGGAGCCCAAAGCTGCCAAGATCTATTCCAACCAATGGGAACATCTGCATTCCTTTGAATGGGAATCTCACCGTCCTTCCGCCATATGAAGAATTTGCTGTTAAGAATTCTCAAGTTGGGTTACCATTAATAGAAATGTAAACCTTCAAAACATATTCATGTACAGTTGCCCGATTGCTCTTCTAAGCACGTCTGATATTTAAATAGCTGTTGACCTTTAAGTTAAATGACAAATTCTAAGCAACTTTTCAATTGGTCATCATTGTTATTTTTTTTTATAGTTTTTTAAATTATTTGCCTTCTTCTTCCAACTCTTTCCAGCTTTCAAATGGGGGTGACTGACCCCATAAAAAAAACAAATGCTCTGTAAGGCTACAAGTGTATTGTTATTGTTACTTTTTATTGCTCATCTTTTTATTCAGGTCTCTTATTCAAATCAGTGCATGGTTGCTATGGGAATTTGGGCCCTAGCAACCAGATTGCTGAAATTACAAACTGGAGAGCTGCTAAATAAAAAAACATAAAAAAATGAAAATCAATTGCAAATTGTCTCAGAATATCAGTCTCTACATCCTCATCAAAATTAATTTAAAGGTTGGCCGAAAATGTATTTAGTGGGAAACATGAAGTCTTGTGATGTTGCTTAGAAAAGGAAGTTAGTGAGTAAAGAAGCATCATCTGATGTTTTTCTGGTCAGTTCTAAGCAGAGCAACATCACAAGCCTTTCCTTTTCTCACTCAATTCATATTTAGTTGTCTGACAAAATGACCAGCAGGTGTTGCTGTCATTTCAAATTCATTACGTTAGTTTTAATACTGTGACGAACTTCATAACTAAGGAGTCTTATTCAAATCAGTGCATGGTTGCTAGGGGAATTTGGGCCCTAGCAACCAGATTGCTGAAATTACAAACTGGAGAGCTGCTAAATAAAAAAACATAAATATAATGAAAATCAATTGCAAATTGTCTCAGAATATCAGTCTCTACATCCTCATCAAAATTAATTTAAAGGTTGGCCGAAAATGTATTTAGTGGGAAACGTGAAGTCTTGTGATGTTGCTTAGAAAAGGAAGTTAGTGAGTAAAGAAGCATCATCTGATGTTTTTCTGGTCAGTTCTAAGCAGAGCAACATCACAAGCCTTTCCTTTTCTCACTCAATTCATATTTAGTTGTCTGACAAAATGACCAGCAGGTGTTGCTGTCATTTCAAATTCATTATCTTAGTTTTAATACTGTGACGAACTTCATAACTAGAAAAAAAAATTATGTAAACAGCATTTGCCCTCTGGGCAATTTGAAATTACTTTGTTTTTGAGGGTTTACATTTCCCATAAATTCTATGAGATCCTTGTGAAATGAGAGAAAAATTTCAAAATGCTAAATCCCTGAGAATAAAAAAAGTCAAGATTTCCTAATTCTGATCAATCTCCTCTATAAATACAAATATCCTTTTTCAATGCACAGAAATAAACATTGTAACACTGCGGGGCAGATTTATCAAGGGTTGAAGTGAATTCGAGGGAATTTTCAAAGTAAAAAAAAATTCGAAATTCGAAGTAATTTTTGGGATACTTCGACCATCGAATAGGATACCACGACTTCGATTTGAAGTAAAATCGTTCAAATATTCGAATATTCGACCATTTGATAATCGAAGTACTGTCTCTTTAAAAAAAACTTCTACTTCAATACTTTGCCAAATTAAACCTGTCGAAATGCTATGTCAGTCAATGGGACCTTCTAGAGCAGTTTTCTAAGTTTTTTGAAGTCGAAGAAAAATCGTTCGATCGATGGATGAAATCCATTGATTTTACTTCGACCGCAAAACGGTCAAATTCGGTGAAAAAAACGTCTACTTCGATATTCGAAGTCGAAGTAAAGCCATTCGATGGTTGAATTTCGAAGTATTTATCACTTCGAAATTCGACCCTTGATAAATCTGCCCCTGCGATGTATTTTTCTATAAAAATTTTGTGTGTCCATAGAGTTCATTAAGTACAGACAAAATTCCGTTTGTAACTACAAATTTAGTTTTGAGTCCAAAAATGTTTTCATGCTCACAGCATTTATTATGCCCCCCAAAAAAGACTTTGTGTGCACAAATCAATATACTCTGCAAAAAGTTCATTAAAACATTTTATCACTTTATTATTCATTTAGTGATCACAGAATCAATTTTTTGACCACAAAAACATAATTATGTCAGCACAAAATGCTTTCTTGCATTTATGGTTTTAATCAGGGAAAAGGTGTTTTGTAATTACATTGTTAGTAATAGGAAGCTCAGAGGCTGATTTAAAAATGTTTATTTTCTTTTTAAAATTTAAAATTGAGTTTTTGCTGCGATTAGAGATAACAAAGCCGAAACCCCCAACAAATGTATTTTTTTTTTTTAAATTTGAATATTGTAAACTGTAATTTTGATATTTATGGAAGATCTGGAGAATGTGAATGTAAAAAAAAGCAGGTAAAACCTGATGAGTTTCTACAGAAGTCAATGGAATGTGTATGTTCAATGCTCAAGTAATTTTATATTTTTTCAAATTTTCTAAAATGAATTTAAATTTTTTATTTTTTTTTCTATATTCCATAGCGCTTTAAAGAGAAAGACTACTCTGGGCACACAATAAACTGTACCCTCCCTTGTCTTCTCTGTACTTTTCACCCGAGGGAGTTGAGTTGGTGTAGATGAGTTGCCATTGGTCAGTAGCCGCTGACTGAGAGCCATTAGCCCAGATTAAATGTGTCAGAAGCCGATTAATAAACATAAATGCAGTTTGTTCCAGGGGGCGGAAGTTTAAGATTAAAGCAAAGTCAACAATTAAGAAAATGTTACAGAGAGAGGATCCCAATCAGCTCAGCACATGGGCTCTCTGAAGAAAAAAAGCAAAAGGAAACACTAAGGGGGTTATTTATCAAGGTCCGAATTTATCTCAGTATTTCTAAGTTAGACATCCGAGCAACTCCGATTGCCAGAATGGACCTTATTTATCAAGAAAGAAGCCCGAAAAATAGGGTCGGGCAAAATTTGGAGCTTTCCCCCGAACTCAGAATAGTTTGTGGTTTCTGCGAAAAAAAACTCATAGTTTTTTATGCAGAAATCACAAACTCATTGGATATCAGTACTGACATCAGCACAGACACTGGGACCTTCCCCATTGACTTATACGGGACCTCGAGAGCTTTTAGATGCCGGGATTTCAGATTCTGAGTTTTTAGACCAGGGGTGTCCAAACTTTTGGCTCGCCGGGCCACATTGCAAAAAGAAAAATTGTCTGGGGCCACACATGAAATACACAAACACGTTTGATTTGTAAAAGTAAAGGAAATACACAGAAAAGAACTACAATGGCAGTTGGATAACCAGATGGAGCTATACACTGGAATATGGGACACCTGACTAATAAATAGACATATTATTATATTATTATTACTAACTGGGCAATGGACAGAGTCCCCCCTCCTCCTATTTCCTCGGGAACCAAGCGTTTCAAGATAGGCCACATTCATATGCATCCTGGGCCGCATGTGGCCCTCGGGCCGCAGTTTGGACACCCCTGTTTTAGACCATCTGACTTTAATAAATCTTGAAAAATTCATAGTTTTTTTTTTTCTCCGAAAACTACTAAATTATTCAAGGTTTGGAGCTTTATAAATAACCCCCTAAATATTAGCCCATTCCCTACTCCCTTAATATTCTGTGCACTGGCGGTTGTGACTTTTGAAACAGTGCAGCAGAGGCCAGCTGAGTAACACATGTGTTAAGAGGGCAGGATGAGAAACAGATTCCTGGCTGAAGGAGGGCTGACGCCTGCTACTTGGTTTCAATAATCAGAACCAGCAGTGCAGAAAGGGACAGACAAATGCTGCTTTCTATAGCAATCACATTTACAAATATCTTTAAATACAGTGATAATTTATATTGAATGTATATATCATCCTTGTGCTCTGCGGTGGGCACCTATGGGTGAGTTCTACGCCCTGCCCATGTCTTTAGCATCACAGAGAAATACAAGAGAAATGAATCGCTTAATCAGAACCCATTGCTCCAGCAATTAAGCAGTTAACTGGTATGTCTAAAGCACCCAAATCACTGTAAGGCAATACAGTGTGTGGGAATCAGTGTGGCAGCCCTTCCTCCGGTACGACATTCTGTCGTCGTAGTCGTCCCCAAGAAAGCAGCATGGAGCATTTTAATTTAATTTGTTTCTAAGATATTTGCTATTTTAGACTGCCAATACCAGGCTTTTGGTTCAAATGAGAGTTGGCAACACCAGGTTTAAAAGAATGTAGGTGCATAGAAAGTAAACAGACAGTTGGGTCTCTGACACTCTGACTTTCACAAAGAGCTGTTGAGCTGAAAGCCTGGTATAAAACTGCTAATATCTCAGCAACCATTAAAATATTGAAAATGATTAAAAATTGCAAAAGTGCTCTGAATATGTGTATCCCTTTATTTTTTCATGGGGTTGTTTACCCTTTAAGGATCTTGGGGGGCCCATGAAATGTTGCAGTGCAACAGAGGATCTTAAACCAAAAAAGTCTGAAAATTTCTTATATAAAGGCAAATGATTCGTTGTTAGGGTCCAGCACCCTGGTAACCACAGGACAGTGAAAAAATGGAGAGGTACAGAAAAAAAACTTGATATGCTTGGGTTGAGTGATATTACTGGGCCCCACTGCAAATTATTTTTTAGGTCCCCAAAATGTCTAGAGGTTGATCTGTTTTACCAATATTTGCTGAAATTCTATATGAATTAGGGGCCCCTATACTTCCTGGGCCCCTCTGCAGCTGCAGGGTCTGCTTCCTCTGTAGTTGCTCCCCTGGTTAGAAGCTTTTTACAGCTACAGTAGCACAAATATACAGACCCGACTGCCTACAAGCAGCAGAACTTGGCCCCACTGTCTCAATTCACTCTACTGTAGCCCTACAATACAAAGGTTAAAAACGTTGTTTATCCTTTTTGTTTCTCCAAACTCTTAAAACAATATAGCAGAGGTCAGTTCATCCCTGTCTGTTAATCAGCTGCTTCCTGCTACATTGTTTCAGGAGTCAGAACCAGTAACGCAGATGATATAAATAGACAATAACATGACACAGTGACAATGAGGAATGACTGGATATTGCAAAGCTGCTTGGAATCATTTTCTTTCATTATGCAGAAGCAGTTTTTGCTTAGAGTTAAGTCGTATAACGGCGTAAGGATAAGAAATACCTGGAGGTGCTTCGGACGGTTTCTCTTTCCCTCCTCGGGGGTCGGTGTGAGCCGTGCAGAGGGCAGGAGGCATGTGTGTGTCAGTCGGGGAGTTGCTGGGAGTGGGATGACTGGATGGAAGCAGATAAGTCATGGACCCCCCTTAGCCTGTGAGATAATATTTGTGTGTGTGTGTGTTTGTGTGTGTTTGTGTGTGCACAATGGTGTAACACTACTATCCCCTGTCTGTTGTACAAGGCTCCATTCACCTTTATCTCTGGTTCTGCTCTCGCCTGGGATTTCTGTTTCACCGTAGGAAAACCCGGCGGAACTTTTTATTCACATCCCCAGGTAACGCGCTCACCCATTGTCCCTGCCCGGGGATTTTCATGGTTCCTAAAAGATAAAAAATGGATGAATTTGATATTAACACCCATAAATAACAACGGGGCAATTAGTCACGGGGAAGTCCTGCGCCAGGGCCACAGGCTTCATTAGCTCATTAAAAATAGATGAAATATTTCCCAGCAAATGCCTGAAGCCTGAAATGAGAAATGACTCTGTCAGGGCTGAACAGAGAGGAACAAAGGGACACACGGGCCCCTGGCGTCACTCGCAGGTGATGTAAAGAAGAACCGTATTTACCTTTATACTCCCTGCTATTGTTCTATGGAAAAACCCTCATTGTACCTGGCAGGTGTCACCTTCTGCTCCTCATATCCAGCTGATACACCGAAGAGAACATTTGCTAAACTGGCATTAGATGCTCTGTTATACAGATAGCTAGAATCTCAGCTGCCATAAAGCAGGACAGGACTGCTGCTTACAATGGGGATCAGATAGGATCTGTGCAGCCACTGGGATAGAATGTTCTGTTATACAGATAGCTAGAATCTCAGCTGCCATAAAGCAGGACAGGACTGCTGCTTACAATGGGGATCAGATAGGATCTGTGCAGCCACTGGGACAGAATGTTCTGTTATACAGATAGCTAGAATCTCAGCTGCCATAAAGCAGGACTGGATTGCTGCTTACAATGGGGATCAGATAGGATCTGTGCAGCCACTGGGACAGAATGTTCTGTTATACAGATAGCTAGAATCTCAGCTGCCATAAAGCAGGGCAGGACTGCTGCTTACAATGGGGATCAGATAGGATCTGTGCAGCCACTGGGACAGAATGTTCTGTTATACAGATAGCTAGAATCTCAGCTGCCATAAAGCAGGGCAGGACTGCTGCTTACAATGGGGATCAGATAGGATCTGTGCAGCCACTGGGACAGAATGTTCTGTTATACAGATAGCTAGAATCTCAGCTGCCATAAAGCAGGACAGGACTGCTGCTTACAATGGGGATCAGATAGGATCTGTGCAGCCACTGGGACAGAATGTTCTGTTATACAGATAGCTAGAATCTCAGCTGCCATAAAGCAGGGCAGGACTGCTGCTTACAATGGGGATCAGATAGGATCTGTGCAGCCACTGGGACAGAATGTTCTGTTATACAGATAGCTAGAATCTCAGCTGCCATAAAGCAGGACAGGACTGCTGCTTACAATGGGGATCAGATAGGATCTGTGCAGCCACTGGGACAGAATGTTCTGTTATACAGATAGCTAGAATCTCAGCTGCCATAAAGCAGGACAGGACTGCTGCTTACAATGGGGATCAGATAGGATCTGTGCAGCCACTGGGACAGAATGTTCTGTTATACAGATAGCTAGAATCTCAGCTGCCATAAAGCAGGACAGGACTGCTGCTTACAATGGGGATCAGATAGGATCTGTGCAGCCACTGGGACAGAATGTTCTGTTATACAGATAGCTAGAATCTCAGCTGCCATAAAGCAGGACAGGACTGCTGCTTACAAGGGGATCAGCTAATTAATAGCTATGATTGTGGGAGCTGCCATGCTGTTGTATGCAATGGCTTCAGTGAAGCAGCAGGCATGAGTAGACTAATAGTCATAAAATATGCCAAATGTTTGAATACATTTCCACTTTAAGTTGCTTTGTGTCTCCATCCCTCCCATCTGTCCCATTTTTCGCGGGACAGTCCTGATTTTGACAGCTCAACCCGCAGTCCCAGATTGTTACTCAAATGTCCCAACTTTCTCTTTGATCTCCTGCACTGAACAGCCAGAAAAAGAGACAATGTTTCTAACTTAAGGGCATGTTTACTAACATTGGAGATAAATATCTGGCCCATGGCAACCAATCAGCAATTAGATTTAAACATCTGATCGGTTGCTATGGGCAACATTTCTAGAAACCTCTCCCGATATTTATCTCCAATGTTAGTAAACATGCTGCTTAAAATTGGCTTTTGGCAGAGAGCCCAGAATACGTGTCAGGTGCACTTAGATGCAGTTGTAGCAATTTAAGATCAGCATAAAAACAATTGTAACAATTTAAGAAAAAACAGAACTCTTTGGGAAACTGTGACTTACAGTTTAAAGGGCAATTTTGCGTCATTAGCAAAACTGTTCTAACAAAATCCACAGAAATCTGTTCAAACTTTCATAACCTGCCAAATTTTGTAAAATGAACACGGTAAGTGGGGGTGTGGTCACAGGAATGGGCGTGGCCAACCCCAGCAAATATTTTTGTCCCTCTTTCTCTTTCCTAAATGTTGGGATGTATGTCTCTCAGATATGGGATTATCGTTGTTTTATTCAGCCAGTAAACCTATAGATTCCCTTTCACAATTTATTGCTGAAACAATATTTGCTTTTGTCGCTCCATGAACTTTTTTTCCTGCTTCCCTGGGAATCATATGACTTTTAATCTACTTCCTTCCTTTCATGACAAAAAAAAAAAAAAAGTCAGAAGTTCAGTGACGCTGCAGAGGAATGAAGAAATGCAGGAGGCAACGCAGTGAAATGTGCAGGAGTTTAGCAAAGGGAGAAACACCGAAACTACTTTCATCCTCGTGCAAAAGGCAGTTAAAGGGATCCTGTCATCGGAAAACATGTTTTTTTCAAAACACATCAGTTAATAGTGCTACTCCAGCAGAATTCTGCACTGAAATCCATTTCTCAAAAGAGCAAACAGATTTTTTTATATTCAATTTTGAAATCTGACATGGGGCTAGACATATTGTCAATTTCCCAGCTGCCCCAAGTCATGTGACTTGTGCCTGCACTTTAGGAGAGAAATGCTTTCTGGCAGGCTGTTGTTTCTCCTACTCAATGTAACTGAATGTGTCTCAGTGGGACCTGGATTTTACTATTGAGTGCTGTTCTTAGATCTACCAGGCAGCTGTTATCTTGTCTTAGGGAGCTGTTATCTGGTTACCTTCCCATTGTTCTATTGTTAGGCTGCTGAGGGGGGTGATATCACTCCAACTTGCAGTACAGCAGTAAAGAGTGACTGAAGTTTATCAGAGCACAGGTCACATGACTTGGGGCAGCTGGGAAATTGACAATATGTCTAGCCCCATGTCAGATTTCAAAACTGAATAGAAAAAAATCTGTATTTCTGTATATTCTGGATTTCAGTGCAGAATTTTGCTGGAGCAGCACTATTAACTGATTCATTTTGATTTTTTTTTTTTTTCCCCATGACAGTATCCCTTTAAGAATTCTGTGCTTGTCCGACTGCTTTACCTGAACTAACACAGCAGAATCATTTCATCCACCACTAGCCAAGCAGTTTCTCATCTTTATTATCTTGCAGCCCAACACATCATTATAAGCAGTGTTGGACTGGCCCATGGGGATACCAGGAAAACTCCCGGTGGGCCCAGGTGTCAGTGGCCCTTTTGCTTCTAAACATTTGGCCTATTTCATGGTCATTCCTTATTTCGTTATGGGAACAAATGCTTAATAATGGAAGAATATAGTAAGTAGATATAAAAGACTGTCACTAGGAGAATAAAAAGGCAGAGTCTGGAGAGGAGGAATAAGAGTTTGGAAAGTGGGACACAGTTTAAGGTTTTCTGGTGGGCCACTGGCATCTCAGTCCGACACTGATTATAACAGACCTAATATCCCCAATAATAAGCTTTGTATATGATTGTTAGGCTCCAATGTCCAATGTAATCTGGCACAGGGTTGTCAGGTCTAATTTTCAAAACCAGCCAAAATCGTCTACAAAACCAGCCCAAAACTAGCCAAGAGGCACTTCAAAAGTAGCCCAAAAATGGCACAATATGTGCAGTGAAAAAAAAGGTCTTATACAATAAATCAATATATGTGAAATTATGCTTTTTTCAAATTTATCAATGAATCAAAATGGGAGAGATTTGCCCGTCACCAGTGCCGTAACTACAGAGGGGGGCCCTGGTGCTACAAGGGTCCCTAATACATATACAATTTCAATAAATATTGGTAAAAAAAAGCTCAAGCTTTTTGGTGGCCAACATACAAACATTTTGGTGGCCAGCATATTTTTTTACCCCAAAATTATCTGAAATTGAGGAAAGTCACAGGAAAACGTGAGAATGCTGAAGAGCAACGGGAGACTGGGGTACAGAGCCCAAAATCTGGTAACCCCCGCCTGCTACACAAGTCAGTCCCATTGCAGCTGGGTATTGTAGTCTTACATTCAACTTGACAGTTGGCAAATTGTTAAACAAAATCTACCTTACCCAACATACATTGGGAGAAGCAGTAGGGCAAGAAAACACTTTGGCTGGTTTCCAAAGTACAAAACAGCCAAAAGGCCCAAAAAGTAGCTCAAATACGAACGTTGGCTAGTTTGTACTTTCGAAACCCGCATGGCCTTTAAAAAGGAGAATTCAACCCCCCAGGCGCAAAATCCCTCCTCCTTTCCTCCGGTCTACCTCCCCCCCGGGCAAATGCCCCTAACTTGTTACTTACCCCTCCTTTTGGGCGCATGCGCAGTAGCTCCGTACCAGCAAATGCCTCCTACTTTGCATGCGCCCAAAAGTCACAAAGTTTCCGATTTCTTTTTTCGGAAACTACGTGAGTTTCGGCGCATGCGCAGTAGATCCGCACCGGTAAATGCCTCCTACTGCTCATGCGCCACCAAACGCCGCTGAATACAGGAAGAAGAGCGCTTGGGAGAAGATGGCTGCCGTGAACTCTGCTGGGGAGGACCTAGAAGGAGGGGTAAGTTACAAGTTAGGGGCATTTGCCCGGGGGGAGGTAGGCCGGCGCCAGGGGGATAGGAGTGAGGGGGGCCTAAGCAGGGGAGGGGGGGAGGGATTTTGCACCTAGAGGGTTGAATTCTCCTTCAAATAGCCACCAACCCACCAACCCGCCAACCCTGCAGGTAAAGCAGCCAGACAAACACAGGAACTACTGGTACATTTATTATACATGGCAGGTAGGTGTGGCCTGGGTCACACTTCCTCTCAGTTTAGACAGGAAGAGGGAAACAGGAACAGGAAATAAATCATAAGACAATGGCAAAACAGCAGACGTGCCCTTAACTAAAATGCCCACACAAGCAGATTATTACAATAAGAATAGCCAGATCATATTTATGCTTTGCATGCTTTTCTTTCTTCAGGATTATGATCAAGTTTGCTGCCACAACATCAGCACAGCATATATATATATATATATTTCTCAGCCATTTGTAAGCACTTGCAATGAAGTACCTGTAGTGTTTTACAGCAGCCCTTTTAGGAAATGTTTGTTCTTTGTTCATGTTTATTGTTGTGCAGCGCAGGGGACATTAGAGGGCGCCCTCTATAGCAGGACAGATAGTATCCTATGCATTTACAGTTGGACTGGGCCGGCGGGGTACCGGGAAAAAACCCAGTGGGTCCTGCCTAGGGTTGCCACCTTACCCCTTCAAAATTGAACACATACGGAATCCACAGCCTGTATGGCTATGTCACGATCGCCGCCCGGAGCAGGTCCAGGAGCTCCGGGCGGCGCGTCCTTCCCTGCCGGCGTCGCTCCCAAAATGGCGGCGCCCATGGCCGCCACGTGGGTAGCGGCGCCGGCGCGATGACGTCAGCGAGCCGACGTCGGCGCAAGGACGCTGATGACGTCAGAATGGCGCCAAATTCAAATATAAAAGCCTTATCAAGACGCCAGAATGGCGCCCAAGTATAGGATTCATTCCTGTGAAGTTTCCTGGCTTTCCTGTCTGCTTTGCTGAAGACATATCTTGTTCCTGTTTGTTGCTGACCTCTTGCCTGGACTTTTGGACTTTGCTGATATTCTGCCTGCCTTTGAACCCTTGCCTGGACTTTGGTTATTCTCCTGATTTACCCCTTGTTGGACACCGCGACCTTGACTCCCTTGTGGGCTTCCTCCTTGATCCTGACAACCTCCCTGGTGGGAGCATCCCGGCTCCCTGACAGTCTAATTAGCAATTCATTTAGATGCACACTGCAGACTGAACTGATTTATGTGCGGCCATGCATCTAAATGAAGTGCTAATTAGCCATGCAGGCTGTGGATTCCTTATGTGTTCAGTTTTAAAGGGGTGAGGTGACAACCCTAGCCCCTCCAGCCCAGACCGAACAGGCCGTTGACCTCCCTCCCCCGACTTGGGTTTCCACCTTTTCTTCAAAAAAATACCGGCCTTCCTATATTTTTATGCTTTTACCTCCCAACAGTCCCGTTTTTAGAGGGACAGTCCGTCTTTTGACAGCTCAATCCACAGTCCCTCATTTGTACTGGAAAGTCCCGTTTCTCTCTGCACTGAACAGCCAGAAAAAGAAACAAAGTTTCTAACTTAATTGGCTTTTAGCAGAGAGCCCAGAACAGCTACAGAAGATGAGATACATTTGTAACAATTTAAATGTATCGAGATAAGCAAATAAGTAATTGTCACAATATAAGATAACAGGTGCCTTGGGAAAAGTTAGACTCACAGCTTTAAGGGCAATTCACTTTCATTAACAAAACTGTAATAACTGAAAAAAAATCACAGAAATTTGTTTCATAACCTGCAGAATTTTGTAAAATGAACATGGTAATTAGGGGATGAGGCCACATAAATGGGCGTGGTCAGCAACTTTTTTGTTCCTCTTTTTTTCCAAAATGTTGGGAGGTATGTTTAACCTATCAATAACATTGGGATCAAGCTTAATTTTTACCGGCCAAGCTGGTAAAATACCGGGCAGGTGGCACCCCTACCCCCAACCCGCTGATGGTAGGTTTCATTTACATTGGCAGGGGGGTGGTACTCACCCCTGTAGGGGGGTACAGGAGCCCCTGGAGCGGCAGCCCCCATGGTACCTACATTAGTGATGGGCGAATTTGTCCTAAAAAGTTTGGCACGCGTCAAATTCAATGCCCGCCTATTTTGTCCAAATGCATTAAAGTCAATGGGCGTCCGAATAATTTTGACGCGCAACAATTCTTAGGCGCGCGCCCAAATTTATTATCGTATACTAACCTACACCCACCAGTCCGACCCTGTATGCATGAGGGATGATGTAACCATGTGATGCAGAGCTGGCAAATGGTCATCTTGTTTGTTATAGGGCAGTGATCTTTGTTCTTATTGGTTCAGTAACGTGACTGACAGTTTTGTTTTACAGAATAGATATTCTATCAGTTTTGTGAAACTGAGTTTTCCTTTTGTAATTAGAATGAATTCTGTGCTCTAAAATCTTGCTTTCTGTCACAAACATCTATTTTGTGATTTAAATCTAGCTTGGCATGCTCTAGTTATTTACACCATTATATATTCTGTCCGAGTTATTCTTTATATAATTCATTCTGTAAGTGTGTCTGTTACATGGGCGTTATACATTTGAGAGACAGATTGCTGAATTTGTCATATAATAATATCCTTTTGTGCACAAACCAGATTTCGTTTTCATTCGGTAATAGACTCAAGTCTTTTGTATATTTTTGTATCTGTGTATATGGTCACAAATACTTATGTAGCATGAAAGACTGATTTATTTTGTGTACTAGGAATATTTTTGTACACAGAATATAATTTATACAAAAACATAATTTTTTGCCCCAGTTTAAAGCCCAGGATATTTTCAATGTCAGTTGCGTCAAAGTCCATGAGGAGGAGAGGAAATGAGTTGGTGGCTGTGGGCAGACAGGTGTCAGGGCACTTCCATTAGCCCCGGGGGCAGGATGAACACAGGAAGCTGAGCTGAAAGAAAGATGGAACTGGGCTGAATCAGCCCCATGTGCAAACAATGTGGCCTTAAAGGGACAGTATTCATTTTCCCTTTATATCTGATTAAGGAATCACAGTAAAATTCTTTAAACACTGTTCTTGTAACTGGAACATATTATATTGCAAGGATAGCTAGAATTAAAACTAGAATGAAATTTTGTGGGTTATTAACTAACTTTTTGGGGCAACACAAATTTTTTTAAAACCAATTTTTATTAGATTTATTAAAGCTCGATGCAGCAAAAAGCCAGAATTTGAAAATCCGTCATCTCAGACCTGACAAAGTTGTGTATATGTCAATGGCAGAGGTCCCTATCCTATTTGGAAATTTCTGTGGTCTGCGCTGGAATTAGTCCGAAAATCTGGAAAAAAATCTAAAAAATTTGGGCTTTTACGGAAAAATACCCTGAAAAATATGTACGATTCAGGTTTTTGCTCAAATCCAATTAAATTGAGCTTTTTTAATAATAAATAAGGTAAATTGGGATATGGGAGTTTGGTTGTGTTTTTTTTTTATTTTAACTATGAGATAAATTCAGATTTTAGTAAATAGTCCTCCACATGTGTGCTGTTCGGGGTAATTTCTGACCACCGTTTTATCTGGTTTGGGTTTTTATATTTTTCTGTTTTGTTTTTTTTTTGTGGGATATTTTGCCAATAGTCTCTAAAATGAGTACTTGTATCTCTAGGAGGAAAAAACAGAGTACAAAGTAATAGAAAAAAATCAAAATGCCTTTCAAAAGATGAAATCTATAGAAAAAAAACAATTAGCAATTCACATGCTTAAAGCAAAAAAAAATCAAAACTTTTTTTAATGTTTTAAATCAAACTTTTTTTGGAAAAAAAAAATCTTGGCTGTAATGAGATCTTGCCAGGGAAACAATTTGAGGTTAAAAACTAAAAAAGTAAGCAAAAAATGTGGTCTTTTTGTAAAAGATAATGTTTTTTAAGCATTTAAGATGTATGGAAAAAAAATTAACTTGAGGGGAAAAGGGGAAAAAATCAAAAATCATACATTGACACAAAAAACGTCTTCTATGAATTTTAATGATTTGAGGGGTTTATTGCTCAGCGTTAGAAAAGGAGCAGCTTGTTGGTAGATTCTATGGTGCCACCTAGAGGGTAATATGAAGAAAACATTTTTTTTGCTATTTGTCTGTAATGGGAGTTTTGTCCAAGATAATTCTGACTAGGGGGTTTTTTTTTGCCGTAAAGGGTAAATCATACCCAAAACAAAAATTTGCAGAATAAAAGAAAACATAATTCTAAGCAGCTTTCCAATATAAATATACTCAACATGTTCTGTGATTTTATTTGAAAAATAGTTGCTATTGAAAGCAGCATTTATGCTTAACTCCTGGTTGTTACTTTTTAAATGATGTTGCAAAATTCTTAGTTCCCCAGCAGCAAATACTGGTCTGTTGACTGTTACTCATCTGCCTTGTCTTACATTGTATCAATAGTCTAAACCACCAGTGCAGAGGATAGACACTGCTTTCAATAGCAATGCTGAAACTGAAAGTTTGTTGGGAATAGGACATTCTATAACATACTAAAAGTTAACTTAAAGGTAAACAACCAGTTTAAAGGGGAACTCCAGGCATTGGGCTTCTCAACAGACAAAGGGTGTTATGTAATAAAAGGCACTAATTTTGTGTAGGGGCAAAAACCCATTGCAACCAATCAGCAGGCAGCATTCACTGGTTCCCTCCCCATCTCCTTCTCCTCCCCATGCCCTCTCATCTCCTTCTCCTCCCTGTTCCCTCACCTTCCCTGTCTTTTTCTCCTCCGTCCCCTTCCCCGTCTGTTTTTCCTCTGTCCCCTTCTTCCTCTCCTTCTTCTCCCCTTTCCCTCCCCGTCTCCTTCTCCTCCCCATGCCCTCTCATCTCCTTCTCCTCCCTGTTCCCTCACCTTCCCCGTCTCTTTATCCTTCTCCTCCCCGTTCCCTCCCGGTCTCCTTCTCCTCTACTTTCCTGTCTCCCCTCCCCTTCCCCGTCTCCTTCTCCTCCCCTTCCCTGTCTCCTTCTCCTCCCTATCCCCTCCCCTTCCCAGTCTCCTTCTCATCCCCTTCCTATCTCCTTCTCCTCCCTGTCCCCTTCCCCTTCTCTTCCCCATAACCTCTTGTCTCCTTCTCCTCCCTGTTCCCTCACCTTCCCCATCTCGTTCTCCTCTCCTTCTCCACTGTCCCCTTCCTTGTCTCCTTCTCCTCCCCGTTCCCTCCCTGTCTCCTTCTCCATCTCCTCCTCGTCCCTTTCTCCTCTCCTTCCCCTCTACATCCCGTACCCCTCCACCTCCTGCACGTACACACATACACATGTAAAACTGCACTGGAGACAGGTGGAAGATTTTCTCTCACACACCAGTGATCACATTTGGATGCGGCTGGGCAGCATGCCACATCTGAAATTCTGTTGCCCTGGGCCTAGGCCACAAATCCTGGCCTGTGGAAATATATATATTCCAGTGTAAAAATGATTTTGTTTTTTTTCCCGCTGGAAAAAATATCAAGAAAACATTTTTTAATGAAAATATTTATTTACAGAAATACATACATTTCATAAAGCTAAAATATTTGACATATAAAAATAATTACTAAATATAATCTACCTACAGTACAATAGAAGAATATATATAAATTCAATATAAATAGGCTAATCACAGCACGTCTGGTCACAAAGCCGGGGTGACAGTCGGCTTATTTCCCAATTCAAAGTCCCAAAAAAAAACCTTTATTTCTGATTAAAGTACAAGCTGGAACAACTCTTTATTCAGCAGTATCATGTAGATAACAGTTAGTGAACTTGGAGGTTCCCCAATAGGGTAATTAGTAACCAGGGAGCAGAACTTTCTTTTTATGCCTATCATTGTTACAATACATATTTTTTAATAATCATTTATTTTTTTTGGGGTACTACATCTGATTTTTTTAAACAAAAAATTATTCATTCTAATTTACAGTCTCGAATTATTTTTCTACAGAAAGAAAGAAAGTCACAACAGATTTCAAGAACAAGAACCTATAAACTGCGAGTAACAGTCCAAGTCCTTTCTTGCCCACTAGATGCCACTATTTCCTTGTTACTGAATTTACTCTATTTTGTATTTTTTTTTATTACATTTATAATAAAACATGAATGCCTCCGAAGTGTTTTACTGTTTTGGAGGTTTTAAAAGTCACAAAAAATACTTTTTTTCATTGTTTTCTTGTGTGCATCTCCCATCATTGGAAGAAAGTTAGAAAATAAAAACACACTCAATCCAGACTCCCCTAGGGAGATATTAGTTGCACATTATACTATTATCGTTATTTAGTATGACCGATCGTTTGACATTTGTAGGATGGCAGTTGTATACATTTGCAAATACACCGGCCCTATGATAAAATACACGACTTTCCCGGATGCTGCACGACAATTAGAGTTTAACTAGGAATCCGGGTGTTTTATGTGCCCTTAAAGGAGAAGGAAAGGTTAAATTAAGTAAGCTTTATCAGAAAGGTCTATATAAATACACCAGTAACCCCTCAAAGTAATGCTGCTCTGAGTCCTCTGTCAAAAGAAACACCACATTTCTTTCCTTCTATTGTGTACTCATGGGCTTCTGTATCAGACTTCCTGTTTTCAGCTTAAACCTCCAGGGCTAGGGCTTGAGCATGCTCAGTTTTCTCCTCTCTCCCACTCCCCCTCCTCCCCTCCCTGCTGTAATCTGAGCCCAGAGCTATGAGTGAACAGGGAGAGACAGGAAGTGATGTCATACCAAGCTAATATGGCAGCTGCTATCCTAAACAAACAGAGAGAGTTTCTAGTGCTCTTTACACAGGTATGGTAAAGCATTCTACTGTAGCATTCTAGCTTGCACTATTGTGATTAATCTATTTGCAATAAACTGCCTCGCTAGCTTTCCTTCTCCTTTAATTTAAAATAAATCAATCAAATATTAATATGTTCATAATTTGTAAATATACAGTAGTGCAGTAGCATCCATTACTGAGACTTTGGTTTCCAGGTGAAATAAATCAGTTGCCCAGACAGAGCCTCTTCATTGTTCTATGTCATGGGTTCATCGTACCACCATTCCTGAGCCCCCACTCCAGTAGATTCTCTCCATCTAAACCCAACTCTTGTGCAAGTTCAGGGCACTAGTTGTGCCCATAGCTGTTCCCTTGTCCTTAGCTAACCCGGGTCTTCCTTACTTTCCGAAAGATTGATTTGATTTCTTTATTTATTGTGTCTTCCCAATCCTCCCTGCAATACAAGAAAACATTAAATGTGAAGAAATCCCAAACCATAATGATTATCACTGACTTGGAATAAATGTATGTTTAAAGTTTTTAAAAAGTCTTTGTTTTGCTAAATTAATTTTGTGACCAAAAGTGTAATTTTGTATTCACAGACTGCATTTTGTGCTTAAGAAAATAGTTTTTGTGGCCAAAAACACATTTTGTATGCATGCAATGAATACTTTAGATTAGAGAATATATTAGTGCTCATTTATTAAGCTGGCGATATGCACAAACTGAAATATCATATGGGATTAATTGTGTAGTCCAAAAATGCATTTTATGGGCCTGCAAAAGTATTTCATTCTCATGGAATTCATTTTCTGCTGATCGAATTCCATTTTAGACCACAACATACATTCCTACACGGCCAGAAAATGTTTTTGTCATCACAAAACTAAAACTTGAGCACAAAAATAGCTCTGTCAAAAAAGGAAATTCTGTCAACAGAAGGATCATTTTGTTATCGTAAAAAATAATACTGTAAACACAAATATATACACTTTTTTTAGTAGCACTAAGCACAACATTGTTTACAAAATTGCACCCAAAAAAAGCAATTTACAAGGGTCCTTGGGTATATGCATTTCTTGTCTAGATTCTTATCTCATTTGATGCATAAATCACAGATACAATGCAGCAAATTGCACCTAGTTTATAAAATCTAGACCCAAGCTACATTACATACAATATCTGCAGCGAGTGCAAGTATGCAGAGTGCTGAGTAACATTGTTGCTGTGGGTAAATATGTGGGCCACTCTATTTTTTACTGAATCCTGATATATTTTTTAAATGAGCACTAAAATATCTGAAAATTCATTCTACGAATACAAAATATGTTTGTGACCACGAAAAGCATTTTGTGAATACAAAAATGAATTATTGGTATCACAATTGATTTTGCTAGACAGAAATCATTTTGCACATACAGTTTTTGTGTTTGGAAAATTCATTTTGAACTGACAAAATTCATTCTAAACAGAACATTTTACTTGTATTTACAGAATTTATTCACACATAACATGATACATTTAATTTGGGATTTTAACATTCTTTTTGTGTGCACGCCATTCATTTTGTGGCCATAAATGTGTTTTGGTTTGGACAAAATAAAAGTACCAAAATAATTTTGCAGTCTTATAAATACATTTTGTGCTACACCATACACTGTATACTAATGACATAAGGTTAGTGAGCATGCCAAATATTTTAGTTTGTGGATAGCTAGGAGTTAGAGATTTGTTGTTATTGAAGGGCTGCCCACTTAGATCTGGTTATTGTCTGCATTGATAACTATATATGTGATGGAGGTCTTCCAAACAGACAGACCATGGAAGAACATGAAGCACAGATAAGAGGCACAGACAAGTGTGAGACACCCCACACTAATCTGAACTAAAGAAAAGTTGACATAAGAGGCAGAGGAGGTTCAGTTAGACGGGTAAGAAGAGCAGCATCTTGAGTGCAGAGACCATGGGTTGAAGAATGTACATTAGAAGATATGAGAAAAAAGTAATAGGAGAGAACACAAAACATTCCTGGTGTGTAAAGGCAGGAAAAAGAAAATAGGTCAGTAGTTAAAGATACAGAAGAACTACTTGCACAATCTTTCCCTAATGGTTTCATATTTTCCCATTGACACTCATCCTGGTGTCTCTATAAATTCTCCATCATGTTCTGCTGTTTCTGTCTTGGCCTACTCTCACCATAAAGTCCTATTGTCCTCATCTCTTCCCACGGTCTACATCTTGCCCTAATGTCTCCATCTTGGCTTGACCTCACCATCTTGCCCTAAGCTGCCCAGCAGTACAGGGTTCTAGATCACCTTGCATCCTGAGGACTACAACTTGAGCAGGTCCAGGTCTCTCCAATCTGCAGTCCTTGATGTATGCAATACTGGCTGGCAATGTCAGTGCTACACGCAGAAAGCTTTTAATTAATTCCATTGAGGGACCACAAATAGTTTAGCTGTAACTACAAGTTGCAACTTGGTGGTAGCAAAGTTTCCAGTCCAACCAAAAGAGCTTCCATGCTGTAAATTAGGCTCTGTGTGGTTCTTTTTACTCTGTAGTTACATTGCTTCTGTGAAATGTAGTGCACCTCACACACCTTGTATCTATTCATTCCAGATGTGGTGGCATAATGGGTGGACATTATGACATTTTATAAACATATATGTTGTAACAATTCTTACATTTTTTAAAGCAAAGGCCCTCGTGAGTTGGAGAGGCGGACAGATAAAATACAGTGTTGATAGTATTGACGGTGTCGTTAGTTAGAATCACTGGCTTTGCAGTTCTGTTCTATAGGATACAAATTAACAATGGAAACACAGACAGGCACTTACAGGACCCCTATGAAGAGGCCAATATAAAGATGTCTACATTTAAGATGGAAACAACTCAAGCAAAGCCTCACGTGCTTCATGCTACAGGCTGTTGGCCTAGGATTAAGGACTTCTAGCATGAGGCTTTGTTTGAATTGTTTCCATTGGCCTCTTCTTATGCTCTTATGGGTGCCTGTCTTGCATAAACTTCTGGTAACCTGCTCCCTCGGGCTGAAGGTTTTTGGGGGGACCAAGACCCCACAAGACCTCTGGACCACTATAGTACACTATACATGTTAACTACATGCAGAAGCAAGACACACACGGGTACAGGTATGGGACCTGTTATCCAGAATGCTTGGGATCTGGGGTTTTCCGGATAAGGGATCTTTTTGTAATTTGGATCTTCATACGTTAAGTCTACTAGAAAATCATGTAAACATTAAATAAACCCGAAAGGCTGGTTTTGTGTCCAATAAGGATTATTTATATCTTAGTTGGGCTAAAATGAAGCTTTCTGGATAAGGGATCTGTACAAAGAAGACACCACAGTATTGAGCAACGTCCAATTGTGTCTCTACCTCATATCTAGTGCTTTTTAGCAAGGAGCTTCGCTGCTTTTCTCCTTTTGAACTCTGCCACCTCCTCCGCTGTTAAACCGTGGGCAACACACCTGCGGCAGACACATATGTCAGCGAAAATATGGAATTCAGTTAGGTTTTTTTTAAATGGTTCACTTTGAAATACGATGAACCTCAAACAGTTAAAATGTCTTATTGTAATCAATTGAACGTTTTCTGACTCATGCAAAGCAAAAACTTATTGCCCCCCTTTCTATATCTAAGTTGAAGCTGCAGGAGGGAGAGGGCCCACTAAGGTCCCATCACCCAACTATGGGCCTCCAACCTGTCATGTGCAACCCATGATCCTAGACCCATGTACAGGGTAATGGTAGGGCCCAAAATTACACTTTGGCCAGGAGCATTGTATTTTGTGTATTCATCCCCCCCAGCTCATCCAATGGTTTGGTCTATGTAGATGTATTGGGAGTCTGTCAACTGACCATTGGATTTTGGGCATCAATCTTTTGAGTAGGCTATGCAATGTCCAATAAGCAATCAGCTGGGTCTGGAAACATCAATTAAGGGTTATTAATCACAGGAATCACACTGAAAGACTGTCCAACTGGATTCCCAAAAGACAGAATGTGGCCTTTGTAGCCAATGTATGATAAATAAACAAACTTTATATGTAAACCATCACCGTTTTAATATTATACACAAAAACCCATAAATGATATCCTTCTAAATGGTACTTGGTGATGTCATCAGTTATAATCGGTGTCCAGTGATGTCATTTCTGTCACATGAATCACTGAAACTTGAGTATTATAAGAAATAAAGTATCGCATGTTGTAGAATATGAGGATATGAGTATGGGATCTCTTATCCAGAATCCACATCAGGGATCCTTCTGTAATTTGGACCTCCATCCTTCTTCTAAAAAGTCATTTAAACATTAACTGAATTCAATAGGCTGTTTTTGCTTCCAATAGGGATTAATTATATCTTAGTTGGGATCAAGTACAAGCTACTGTTTTATTATTACACAGAAAAAGGAAATCATTTTTAAAATGTGAATTATTTGATTAAAATGGAGTCTATGCGACATGTCCATCCATAATCACCTTGGAATTCCATGACCTGTATTAAAGCAACTAGTCTTCAACCTTCAGCCCTCAAATGGTCAGCCCATTAGTATTTAATTAATAGGAGGTTAGTACTTGACTCATCAATATGTCAGGATATTTTCTAATTAATCTCCTACTTTAGTGCCAATGTTAGTTGGACCTAGTTCCCTTGCTAATACTATAGCTGCCCCTACCATAGGTCACTGCAGTCTGACTTATTATTCCAATCACAGTGTGGTTCAAAAAATTGGTCAGGAAACAAATTAAAAGAAAAAAGAAAAGAGGAAAGTTGGCAATAGGAAATTGGACGGGGTGAGAAGAGAGAAGGGTGGCAGACAGGAAAATGCATCAAAACAAGGAAGAGAAGAGATAAGTGAACACCGGAGAGTGGATACTGGACTCAGTGTACATAGCTGTTGCTTCCAATGGGGATCAGATAGGATCTGTGCAGCCACTGGGACAGAATGTTCTGTTATACAGATAGCTAGAATCTCAGCTGCCATAAAGCAGGACAGGACTGCTGCTTACAATGGGGATCAGATAGGATCTGTGCAGCCACTGGGACAGAATGTTCTGTTATACAGATAGCTAGAATCTCAGCTGCCATAAAGCAGGACAGGACTGCTGCTTACAATGGGGATCAGATAGGATCTGTGCAGCCACTGGGACAGAATGTTCTGTTATACAGATATCTAGAATCTCAGCTGCCATAAAGCAGGACAGGACTGCTGCTTACAATGGGGATCAGATAGGATCTGTGCAGCCACTGGGACAGAATGTTCTGTTATACAGATAGCTAGAATCTCAGCTGCCATAAAGCAGGACAGGACTGCTGCTTACAATGGGATCAGATAGGATCTGTGCAGCCACTGGGACAGAATGTTCTGTTATACAGATATCTAGAATCTCAGCTGCCATAAAGCAGGACAGGACTGCTGCTTACAATGGGGATCAGATAGGATCTGTGCAGCCACTGGGACAGAATGCTCTGTTATACAGATAGCTAGAATCTCAGCTGCCATAAAGCAGGACAGGACTGCTGCTTACAATGGGGATCAGGTAGGATCTGTGCAGCCACTGGGACAGAATGTTCTGTTATACAGATAGCTAGAATCTCAGCTGCCATAAAGCAGGACAGGACTGCTGCTTACAATGGGGATCAGATAGGATCTGTGCAGCCACTGGGACAGAATGCTCTGTTATACAGATAGCTAGAATCTCAGCTGCCATAAAGCAGGACAGGACTGCTGCTTACAATGGGGATCAGATAGGATCTGTGCAGCCACTGGGACAGAATGTTCTGTTATACAGATAGCTAGAATCTCAGCTGCCATAAAGCAGGACAGGACTGCTGCTTACAATAGGGATCAGATAGGATCTGTGCAGGCACTGGGACAGAATGTTCTGTTATACAGATAGCTAGAATCTCAGCTGCCATAAAGCAGGACAGGACTGCTGCTTACAATGGGGATCAGATAGGATCTGTGCAGCCACTGGGACAGAATGCTCTGTTACACAAATAGCTAGAATCTCAGCTGCCATAAAGCAGGACAGGACTGCTGCTTACAATGGGGATCAGATAGGATCTGTGCAGCCACTGGGACAGAATGTTCTGTTATACAGATAGCTAGAATCTCAGCTGCCATAAAGCAGGACAGGACTGCTGCTTACAATGGGGATCAGATAGGATCTGTGCAGCCACTAGGACAGAATGTTCTGTTATACAGATAGCTAGAATCTCAGCTGCCATAAAGCAGGACAGGACTGCTGCTTACAATGGGGATCAGATAGGATCTGTGCAGCCACTGGGACAGAATGTTCTGTTATACAGATAGCTAGAATCTCAGCTGCCATAAAGTTGTGAGAGAAAGGCAGATTATTTTCAAGATGTAAGTAAACATTACTTTACTACTTAAGGGCAGGGGCACACGAGCAGATTTGGGGAGATTTAGTCGCCTTTCACCTGCTATAATGCGAAAACGCCAGCGTCAATGTTTTGATTTCTGAAGTCGCCCGAAGATTCCTCGTGAGGCAAAGTCGGGCGACTTCGGAAATCGAAGTGCCACGAGTGCATTGGTGCTGGCGTTCTCTCATTATAGCAGGCGGAAAACAGTTCGGGGAGATTGTCACCCCACAAAAGAGGCGATTAGTCGCCAGGCGACTAAATCTCCCCGAATCTGCCCGTGTGCCTTTGCCCTAAACATCACACACTGGGCCAGACTCAATTCAGTTAGTAAAAGTTATCTCATGTTTTATCAGGTGAAAAGTCATGTGCGATATTTAATTTGGGGAGAAAAACTTTTCTTCAAGTTGAGTTCCAGTTTTTTCCCATAGACTTCAATACAGTTTTCATGTGATAAACCGTGTGATAAGTTTTTCGGAATTGAATTGCATCACAAATTGAATCTCACCCATGTGATAAACCTTTTTCTCACTGAATTGAATCTGGCCCATTGTTTCTGGTGCAAATGCAGATTGTACTTTTTGTGATCATGTCCCTTTAATAAAGTATAATTCGGCCAACATTCCCGACTTCCCTGTGCTGCTGTTTATGTAAGATAATTCTGAATCCGTTTGTGTTGATTTGCAGTTGGCAGATGTTTGTACCTGGCGTAGATTTGCATGAAAATGTTTATATTTTTATTTACATTCAAAGCATCTCTCATCTTTCAGAAGCATTCCTCTTGTTATGCAAACGCCTCTTTATTTATTTTGGCTTCCCCCCCCTTTTTACTGCTTTTCAAATCCAATTATCTAGTTTAAGGCGCCGCAGCAGTTTTTACTAGCCTGAGATATTACCTTATTAAAGGCAATTTATTGGATTCCATAAAAGCAATCCTTCTGCAGATGCCGCCATTAATCAAAATACACGGCACATTTTTATGTCATCGCATAAGCAATGCGGAGACGTGGTGGAGCCGGTGCTTTGTATGCAAAACAATCCAGCAAGTACCAAGGCTGGAAGTTTTTTTGCAAAAATAATATTATTTATTACAATAGTATAGCAATTTAATAGCTAGTAAAGAAGGAGATATTTTACTAAAAAATGTGTAAAAGTTAGAAAAACAGCAAGACAATGGCCTTTTTATTTTTTTTATTTTTTTTTATTTTTCAATGGTTTTATTTTTTGGACTTTTTCTAGATTGTTAGGGTAAATGTTGCAGTTTGTAAAAATTATATAGTTCCAGGGGTACCCAGGGCATAAATATGAACTCACCCCAAATCTCCCCCGAACTGACCTTCAGACTGGGCCCCCTTAGCTCATAACAAGGTTACAGATATATAGAAACATTGGGTTAACAGTCACCCTGCTATAGTTCCAGGGGTACCCAGGGCACAAATAAGCACTCACCCCAAATCTCCCCCTAACTGACCTTCAGACTGGGCCCCCTTAGCTCATAACAAGGTTACAGATATATAGAAACATTGGGGTGTCACCCTGCTATAGTTCCAGGGGTACCCAGGGTACAAATAATCACTCACCCCAAATCTCCCCCTAACTGACCTTCAGACTGGGCCCCTTAGCTCATAACAAGGTTACAGATATATAGAAACATTGGGGTAACAGTCGCCCTGCTATAGTTCCAGGGGTACCCAGGGCACAAATAAGCACTCACCCCAAATCTCCCCCTAACTGATCTTCAGACTGGGTCCCCTTAGCTCATAACAAGGTTACAGATATATAGAAACATTGGGGTGTCACCCTGCTATAGTTCCAGGGGTACCCAGGGTACAAATAAACACTCACCCCAAATCTGCCCCTAACTGACCTTCAGACTGGGCCCCTTAGCTCATAACAAGGTTACAGATATATAGAAATATTGGGGTAACAGTCGCCCTGCTATAGTTCCAGGGGTACCCAGGGCACAAATAATCACTCACCCCACATCCCCCCCAACTGACCTTCAGACTGGGCCCCTTAGCTCATAACAAGGTTACAGATATATAGAAACATTGGGGTGTCACCCTGCTATAGTTCCAGGGGTACCCAGGGTACAAATAAGCACTCACCCCAAATCTCCCCCTAACTGATCTTCAGACTGGGTCCCCTTAGCTCATAACAAGGTTACAGATATATAGAAACATTGGGGTGTCACCCTGCTATAGTTCCAGGGGTACCCAGGGTACAAATAAGCACTCACCCCAAATCTCCCCTAACTGACCTTCAGACTGGGCCCCCTTAGCTCATAACAAGGTTACAGATATATAGAAACATTGGGGTAACAGTCACCCTGCTATAGTTCCAGGGGTACCCAGGGTACAAATAAGCACTCACCCCAAATCTCCCCCTAACTGACCTTCAGACTGGGCCCCCTTAGCTCATAACAAGGTTACAGATATATAGAAACATTGGGGTAACAGTCGCCCTGCTATAGTTCCAGGGGTACCCAGGGTACAAATAAACACTCACCCCAAATCTCCCCCTAACTGACCTTCAGACTGGGCCCCCTTAGCTCATAACAAAGTTACAGATATATAGAAACATTGGGGTAACAGTCACCCTGCAATTTGGGAGTATCTGGTGCATGCCATCCAACAGTCCTCATTAAAATCCATCACAGGCATGAATTGGTGATTCTTACTCTCTGTATAAATAAGGTGTTACCAATAAAATCTATAAGAATTCTAGATCAATGAAGTAGTATAAGTCTGGGCATTGTAGATTGTATACAGTTACCTAGAGAAAGAAGTGACTTGAGTAATGGAAATATAGCTGAGCAAACTGCCCCACTCCCTTGTGCTTATGTCTTACACCCCTTTGCTGAGTACTTGGAGAAATATCAACTGTGTTACTGCATTGTGAAACAATGATATACTTACCCTGGCTTTATGTCTGGGGGGCGCGGTAAGGGTTTGGTAAATCCTTCTCTTCCTACAAGCCAGAATGTTTCCTCTACTCCCTTTCCCTACAAAACAGAAAGCTCTAGTATGAACAGTTTGGATTAATGACCATCTAACCCCCTGCAGTCTATGGAGACATGTCTGTACTACTGTATATGACATGAATGGAGAAACTGTAGGAACAGCAGATGTAGTAACCTATAGCAATCCATTAGCAAGTAGAATGACCGTGCACCATGACCTCATAATGTGAAAGTCCTTTATTACACCTACATATTGTCTAAATACCACCCCAAATTACAACATAATGCTACGGGAACACAAAATAAGAACATTTTATTGACCTTACCTTTAACTCAGTTTTTCCTCTAAGTTCTATTTTATAATGTTCATTTAGCGTGCGCAGTGTTGCTATTGTACTTTGGTTAACATGGATTCTGTAAGCTACAAGAGAAAGATACATATACTTTTAACACATATGCAGTAAGGATATTTGGGTGCAAACCCTTTGCTCATGCATTTTTCTCATGAGATCTCTAAATAGAAATATAAGGTGGTTCACCTTTCAAGCACAATGATAAACATGTATCGATAACAAGCAGATCTCAACTCAAAAACACTTGCTAGATTACGATTGGAAGCAGTGATAGGTACGTTTTTATGGCCAAAATACCCAATGCAACACAAAAGAACTGATTATAACATTCATTCTCATAAAAAGAGAGTGCCAACTTAACCTTCTGTTGATCGACTAGGCTTCCATGCCAACCTTTTGTTGGTTGACTAGGCTTCCACGCCAACCTTCTTTTGGTCAACTAGGCTTCCATGCCAACCTTCTTTTGGTCAACTAGGCTTCCATGCCAACCTTCTTTTGGTCAACTAGGTTTCCATGCCAACCTTCTTTTTGTCAACTAGGCTTCCACACCAACCTTCTGTTGGTCGACTAGGATTCCATTCCAACCTTCTGTTGGTCAACTAGGCTTCCACGCCAACCTTCTGCTGGTCGACTAGGCTTCAACGCCAACCATCTGTTGGTCGACTAGGCTACCATCCCAATCTTCTGTTGGTCGACTAGGCTTCCATTCCAACCTTCTGTTGGTCAACTAGGCTTCCACGCCAACCTTCTGCTGTTGGTCGACTAGGCTTCCACGCCAACCTTCTGCTGGTCGACTAAGCTTCAACGCCAACCATCTGTTGGTCGACTAGGCTTCCATCCCAATCTTCTGTTGGTCGACTAGGCTTCCATTCCAACCTTCTGTTGGTCAACTAGGCTTCCACGCCAACCTTCTGCTGTTGGTCGACTAGGCTTCCACGCCAACCTTCTGCTGGTCGAATAGACTTCAACGCCAACCATCTGTTGGTCGACTAGGCTTCCATCCCAATCTTCTGTTGGTCGACTAGGCTTCCATGCCAATCTTCTGTTGTTTGAGTACGCTTTCAAGCCAACCTTGTGTTGGTTGACTAGGCTTCCATGCCAAACTTTCCTTAGATACTGTTACTTGCCATGCCAGAGGAAGTTGGGAATCTTTCTTCATTCATATAATAAAATCTGAAGGGGGGTCTCTGAATAGTAGAGTAATTACTCACCACATAAAGGAAGAGGCCCAGGTGCACTGCCCTGAGCCCTCAGCACGGGGAGCGGATAAACCAAAAATAAAATGGAGCAGGCACTCAAAATAAAGGCAATCTTCCACCAGGCAGTTGAAGCAAACGTTTTTACTTTGCTTCAACTGCCTGGTGGAAGATTGCCTTCATTTTGAGTGCCTGCTCTGGACTATGGGAGCAGGTTTGGCATACCCTTCATAGTCAGTGGAGTCCCTTCCTTTAGCCACAGAAGACAAATGAGAACCTTCTCCTTTGTGTCTCCTTCCAAACATGTCCCAACATGTCCTACTCTGGGTCACTGTGGTCTCTTCTATTAGTGCATATGAGGGTCTATTGGGGATACGATTTGAGGAAAGAATCTGTTTCACATTCAATGATAGAAAGAGGAAAAAGACCTAATGCTAAAATATATTGAAACAGAAAACAAAATGATAATCTCAATCACAAGATATGGGAATATACCAGGGATGGTCTTCTCTCAGATTCAAGAAGTTGCTAATCTATTTTTAATAGTTAACCATAGAGAAGAACATCAGATATAATTTTTTTTGTCTGTAGCCAAGTGGAAATATTCTGCCCTGTCACTAAAGACCTTGATTAGCCTGAGGTTGGATAAAGGACCTAAGGCAAGTAAATCAATACCTTTCAGCACTTAAGGAGCTTAGGTTAGAATTAGAAAGAGCAGAGTGTTAATCTGTATCTATTTCAGCATTGCCCTGTTCTACTGAGAGACGAGGAATATGTATACAGCTCCCAAAATGAATAAGAAATTACAGTCTCAGTATGGGAATTCCAAACCTGTTCAGATCTCCAATCACCGGGAAAATTATATCTAGGATTTGTAATGGTTTCAGGCCAGATTATTTCATTCATATAGATAACAATGCCAATCTTGCTTCTTAAAGGGATCCTATCATCGGAAAACATGTTTTTTTCCAAAACACATCAGTTAATAGTGCTACTCCAGCAGAATTCTGCACTGAAATCCATTTCTCAAAAGAGCAAACAGATTTTTTTATATTCAATTTTGAAATCTGACATGGGGCTAGACATTTTGTCAATTTCCCAGCTGTCCCTGGTCATGTGACTTGTGCCTGCACTTTAGGAGAGAAATGCTTTCTGGCAGGCTGCTGTTTTTCCTTCTCAATGTAACTGAATGTGTCTCAGTGGGACATGGGTTTTTACTATTGAGAGTTGTTCTTAGATCTACCAGGCAGCTGTTATCTTGTGTTAGGGAGCTGTTATCTGGTTACCTTCCCATTGTTCTTTTGTTTGGCTGCTGGCGGGAAAATGGGAGGGGGTGATATCACTCTAACTTGCAGTACAGCAGTAAAGAGTGATTGAAGTTTATCAGAGCACAAGTCACATGACTTGGGGCAGCTGGGAAATTGACAATATGTCTAGCCCCATGTCAGATTTCAAAATTGAATATAAAAAAATCTGTTTGCTCTTTTGAGAAATGGATTTCAGTGCAGAATTCTGCTGGAGCAGCACTATTAACTGATTCATTTTGAAAAAAAACTTGTTTCCCATGACAGTATCCCTTTAAATAGTCAGCCTCGTGTATAAAGCCCACTTCTGTGTGGGATCCTTGTTCTGTAGAAGTTACTGCAACTCCTCCAAATACATATTGATACCTTCTCCTTCTGCACTGAAGTAAGGGTGAAGAAGACTTCTTAAAACCAAGAAATAAATGCAACACAGATACCTCCTTTTTGGGGGATTCTTTTACACCCTTGTCCCCGTGGGGGAGAATAGAATATTTTTAAAAAAAATGGTGGACATGGTTGATGCTCAGTTTTAATGAGTGTGCGAAATAGATCATGTTTTAGATGATTTGCTGTTATGAGATCCAGTAACTTCTAGTTATGGCGTGAACATACATGGTCACGCCATAACTAGAAAAACCCGACCATCATGAAGGCTACTAACATCTTCAAATGGCTCAAGGGACCTCTGCCATTGACTCCTTCATGACCTCAACAGGGTTTAAATGGTGTATTTTCAGATTTAAGCTATTTCCACGGTTGGGGTATAATAAATCTCGGAAAATGTGAGTTTTTTTTAAAAAACAAAAAAATTATAGTTTCTTTTTAACGGAAAACACATCTTGAATCCGTAATAAATCTGCCCCTTAATGTTTAAAAATCTGGAGCATTTAAGAAACAATTTAGCATCGCCTTTAGACCCGCATTAATAATCATATGCTACGTAATCTACTAATGTTAGATATGATGACTCCTGGGGGTTATTCATCTGTACTGGTCGAATGTTGAAAGGTTGGAGGCAGAAATCAGTCGTACTGAGTATATTGGGTCTGTTGCTACTGACACTGCCCAAAATACTGTCCATAATTGTAGACATTTTTATTTGGGGAGGCTACCGATACAAGGCTTTCCACTCGAGGAAGTGTTATTATATATAATTATATAGCAGTTGGTCCCTTATTAGGAAGAGAAAGCCTCCCTAAACAGCCATTATTCTCCACGTATGCGTTTAATAACACGTTGGCGCAACCTCTTGCAGTTATTATTTCAATGCCAAATGTCAGCTCTTGTTTGTCGTAAACTTACGCAGTCCTGTGGATTCCATCCGTGAAGCAGTGTTCACTGTGTCTCCAAAGAGACAATAACGGGGCATCGTAAGGCCTACGACTCCAGCTACGCACGGCCCTGGATAAAGACGAAGAAATGTGGCATTGAAAGGGTTGGTTCACCTTGAAGTTAATGTTTAGTAACATATAGAACTTCTAATTCTAACCAACGTTTTGAATTGGTCTTCATTTTTTCTTTTTTATAGTTTTTGAATGATTTGCCTTCTTTAAGGGCAGGACTACACGATGGATTCCGTCGCAAAACGCTGGGCAAAATTGCAGGCGAGGTAAGTAATGGCAGTGTCATATCGTGTCGCATTGTTGATGCGACGCAACACCACTGTCGGATGCAGACGCAGCGTGCAGTAGTGTTGCGTCGCATCAATCCAGCGACACAATGCGACAATTTAATTACTTACCTTATTTCCGTCGCATCCGACGTGACGCCTACGACTTTGCACAGCGCACCGGATCACGGCGGAATCGCCCGTGTAGTCCTGCCCTAAGGGTCACTGACCCCATCTTAAAACAAATGCTCTGTAAGGCTACAAATGTATTGTTATCGCTGCTTTTTATTCCTCATCTTTCTATTCAGGCGTCTCCGATTCATATTCCAGTCTCTTATTCAAATCACTGCATGGTTGCTAGGGGAATTTGGGCCCTAGAAACCAGATGGATTAAATTGCAATCTGGAGAGCTGCTGAATAAAAAGCTAAATAACTTAAAAACCACAAATAATATAAAATGAAAACCAATTGCGAATTGTCTCCAAATATCACTCTCTACATTACGACAAAAGTTAATTTAAAGGTGGACAACCCCATTCATGATAACTGGTGATAAAAATGACAACACAGATCATCTAGCGCCACATCTGCAGCAGGTTCTTTCTTTCTTTATTATGTTTTATTTAAGACTAAATACAGACCTGAATGCAGCCCTATTCGTATCCTGACGGGTACATCGGGCATATGCCTCATCTGAAAGGTTCCTACGGAGCTAAGGATGTCGAGAGACATGTTGGCGATTTCAGCGGCGTGTCTGTTTCCGTTTCTCTTCGGGAGCCCCGATGCTACCATATACGCATCCCCAATTGTTTCTACCTACAGCCAATGACATTTGAGGATAACCTGATATTTACAGTGTAGGAGGCATTTGGTAGAACCATGATTATTCAAGCTGGCACTTGCTTTTGAGCAATAAATTGTTCTTTATTGTATTCTGGGCTGTGTTTAATCACCACTGGGAGGTCACCCAGAAGGATATTAATATTAAGATTGAAACTAATGTGTCAGCACCCTGAGCTTCTGGCATGAAAATCTCACACTGTAATCTCTACAAGCCTGGTGTGAACCTTACATGGGTACACTGACTGCACTTTATACATACAGTATCTCTCTATGTATAAATATAATATTACTACAGGTATGGGATCTGTTATACTCAGGACCTTGGGTCTTCTGGATAAGAGGTCTTTCCATAAATTGGATTTCCATACCTTAACATTAAATCAACCCATCAGGATTATTTAAGGATTCATTATATCTGTAGAGGGATAAAATACAAGGTACTGTTTTATTATTACAGGGAAACTGGAAATCATTTTTTAAATAAAAATTGAATTATTTGTTTAAAAAGTAGTCTATGGGAGACGGCCTTCCTGTAATTCAGAGCTTTCTGGATAACAAGTTTTCGGATTACAGATTCCATAACTGTATATGCTCTGCTTTGCAAATAGGATATTCGATTTTCAGACATTATTCGCCAAAAAGCACATTTATTTAACATGGTAGAATGACTTTACTTATCAAGGACTGACAGTTTTGAAAACCTTCAAAATCCGAATTTATCTGATTTTTCAAAATAAAAAAGTCAGACCAAACTAGGATTCACAATTTAACCTTATTTATTATAAAAAGAAAAAAACAATTTAATCAGATCGGGGAAAAACTCGATAAAATCAAGAATCGTAAGATTTTTTTTCCAGACATTTTTCGGATTTTTCCTGAAAAGCCCAAATACTGTAGTTGACTTTTCAGGCTAATTTCAACACAGACCACAGAAACTTGCAAATAGGATAGGGACCTCTCCTACTGACTTATATACAACCTTGGTAAGTCTGAGATGGAGACTTCTACAAAAAAGTCGGATTTTATAGTAAAAAAATTCAAATATTTCAAGTTTTTAGCATTTGGACTTAATAATAAATAACCCCCTTAATGTGTCATTATAATTTATCAAAGTTAAACATTTCCCCCAAAATTGTTGGTACATGATTCCATTTTATGCAAATAAACCACATTTTTAAAAATGATTTCCTGTTTCTCTGTAATAATAAAACAGTAACTTGTAATTGATCCCAACTACTTGATCCTCTATTGTATACAATAGAGTAGTCTGAGTTCCCAGGCTCACTTCATAACTGCACTGATGGCTCAGATCAATCTAGTCAGTGGCTGACTCAGGATATTATCCATAAAGTTTTAAAAATTAATGTAACCAAGGCTCCAGGGTCAGATGGCATACACCCCCAGGTTTTAGTTTTAGACCAGCCCCTATTTCTAATTTTCTCAGATTCGCTTTCATCTGGTATGGTGCCTATGGATTGGAGAAAAACTGATATTATTCCAATATTTAAAAAAGTATTACGATCTCAGCCTGGCAATTATAGGCCAGTAAGTTTGACATCTGTGATGGGCAAATTATTTGAAGGTTTGTTAAGGGATTCAAAATATTGTCCTAGTGAATGTCATTATGAGCAGCAATCAGCATGGCTTTATGAAGGATAGGTCGTGTCAGACTAATTTGATTGCTTTTTATGATGAGGTAAGTAAGATTCTGGACAGTGGGTGGGGGCAGTAGATGTGATCTATTTGGATTTTGCCAAAGCGTTTGGCACTGTGCCCCACAAACGACTGCTTTCTAAACTAAGGTCTGTTGGGCTTAATGAAGTCGTTTGCACATGGATAGGAAACTGGCTACAGGATCGGGTACAGAGGGTGGTTGTTAATGGGACATTCTCTACTTTGAGTAAGGTTGGAAGATAGCTCATAGTACAAGTTGATCCAGGGACTGGTCCGATTGCCATTTTGGAGTCAGGAAGGAATTTTTTCCCCTCTGAGGCAAATTGGAGAGGCTTCAGATGGGTTTTTTGCCTTCCTCTGGATCAACTGGCAGTTAGGCAGGTTAAAAAAAGTTAAAAGGTTGAACTTGATGGACATGCGTCTTTTTTCAACCTAACGTACTATGTTTTTATGTTACTATGTATAATTAATCTTTATTGGAAGCAAAACCAGCCTATTGGGTTTTTTTCATGTTTACATGAATTTCTAGTAGAATTAAGCAATGAAGATCCAAATTACGGAATGATACGTTATCCGGAAAATCCCAGGTCCAGAGCATTCTGGATAACAGGTCCTATTTTAAAAATTTTCTTCCTTATTTTGTTTCCAAATGATTAAAATCTCTTAAGATAAATAAAAAAGTAGTTGGAAAGGGTCCCTTGTAACCATGTATATGGACTAATGTAGACTAAGGGGTCATACCCAACTTTTGGATCACAAAAGGGGTCCTTAGCTCAAAAAGTCTGAAGACCTCCTGGACAAGCACTACCATGATTTGTAGCCCTTGTATTAAAGCCATCGCCATTTCATAAGACTTAGTTAACTATGCTGGCAAGTGATAAATGGGGAAAATGGCAGAAAAAGTTAAATAACACAACGAAAACTCATGAAAAGTGACAAAAATCATTATTGATCACAAATATCCAATTCATTTTAAGCCAAAAACAAATTGTAGAACCACAACAACCCTTATACGTTTTTAGGGATTTTTGAGAGACTTGAGCTTGTGATTATATAATATACAGAAGTCAAAAGTTCTTGCTTTTACCTTGTAAACATCATGGTTACCAAGAACTGCATCAAACAGGGTATAGAGGTCATTCAGGAGATCCACCACCTCGATGGGTTCGCTAAGGGCTGATATTGTAGTAAATCCTACAATGTCACTAAAATAGATAGTAACTTGGTCAAAATATTCCGGCTCCACTGTGCCTCCTGTTTTAAGGGCTTCTGCAACGGATCTAGAAAAAAAAAACCAAAGCAATATATATATATGACATAGCAAGAACCCTTGACTCTAGGGTTGCCATGTCTAATTTTCAAAACCAGCCAAAGTCAGCTACAAAACCAGCCCAAAACTAGCCAAGAGGCTCGTTAAAAGTAGCACAAAATGTGCAGTGAAAAAATGTCTAAAAAAAATGATACACCTTTTAAAAATGTTCACATTTTTCCATGAAGCAAAATGGGACAGATTCGCCCATCATCAGGGCTAACTACAGAGGGGGGTCCAGGAGGTATTGGGGCCCCATAAGGCCCTAATACATATACAATTTCAATAAATATTGGTAAAACAGGTCAACCTTTAGACATTGACCATTGGCCAGCAGATTTTTTCCCCAAAATTTTCTGAAATTGAGTCACCAGAAAATGTGAGAATAGGATGGGAGACTGGGGTACTGAGCCCAAAATCTGGTAACTACCAGCTTCTACACATGTGAGTCCCATTGCATGCTAGATATAGTAGTCTTGAATTAAACTTGGCAGTAGGCAAATTATTAAACAAAACTAAATTACCCAACATGCATTGGGAAACACAGGCTTGGTACATTAGGGCAAGAAAAAACTTTGGCTGGTTTCGAAAGTACAAACCAGCCAAAGACCCAAAAAGTAGCCCAATTTGGCTGGAAAATCACGAACCTGGCAACCCTGCTTGACTCCTAAAGATGGTAAAGAGATCTGAAGGCATATTATATTGTACATTTTCACATATTCATAGTGCAGAGAGATACAATGAGATTTTGTGCTGGGATTTGTATGCTCTTGGTATCTAAGGGTTGGTTGTTGGCATACCCACCAATTTAATGATGATTGTTACTCACCAATTCAATGATGATTGTTACCCACCAACACAATGATGATTGTTTAGTCTATTTGCCGGTATGTTAGAAAGTAGTCATGCCCAAGAACCACATACTAAAACTAATGTGATATGGCTTCTCTAGGTAACCGTGGCTCACCAATTGATCTTTGATGCCTCCACCATTTATTTTGACAATAAATCGATGTAGCACCAGATAACGCTTTGTTTGTATGCTGTCAAGGAGACTAATTGCCCTATTGTTTGGCAATATAAGGGTAAGGCCACACGAGGAGATTCGGGGAGATTTTGTTGCCTGGCGACTAATCGCCTCGTCTTTTGTGCGACTCACTGAGGCAACTTTGGGCGACTATTGAAAACTCATCGCCGCGTGTGCATTAGCGCAGGCGACTTTGCATTGTAGCCTATGGGGAAAAACGCTGAGGCAGTTTGGGGAGATAGTCGCGCAAAAGACAAGGCGATTAGTTGCCAGGCGACAAAATCTCCCCGAATCTCCTCGTGTGGACTAGCCCTAAAAAAAAACAGAACTCACGGGGGCAGCATCTGAGAAAGAAGCTTTTCGGTCTTTTGCTTTTCAATCTCCAGTTCCTCCGTCCTCTCTCTGATTAGATCTTCCAGGTTACTTGAATATTGCTCCAGCATTCTCAACATGGAGTCGATTATGTTTGTTTTTTTGCCTTTGTTGATAGTTTTAAACTGCAAAAAAAAAAAAATGGACACAGAATGAAGACATATACAATTTTAAATAATTTGAAATTTGTTTGACTCCCCTTACCCACTTATTTACATTGTTTTAACCTCATTCCTCCCCAGAGTTCCCCCCTTGTTACCCCTGTTTTTCTTTTAGATTTTGGCCACCTGTCTCTCACAATTGCTCTTGCCTGTTTCTGGTCCCCTGTGTTGATAAGAGTTAATTTCCATATGATGCCTTCCTCTCCATAGTTCATACTGTATTCTCTCCTTGACTAGGACTGCATCAAGGCAGCTGGTAATAACCCACTTAAGTGTGCCCCCAACCAACCACCTTCCACTTACCCAAGGATTTATGTATGAAGGTAGAACTCCACAGAATTGAATGAGTGGACAAGTAAAGACAAGGTCGGAATCAGGGTTGGGTGCCCTATGCAACCCGGCCAGCAACAGCAATTCACTCCCAACCCCTGCACTAGCGCAGGCAGGGTCGGACTGGGGGGCCCGGGGCCCACCGGGACTCCATTCCAGGGCCCCCCTTACAGGCCCCCCGTGCGGCGCCCCTCAATGCGTATGCGCACATGGTGCCGCCTCTGTGTGTTTGCGCACACGGCGCTCCATCGGCGCGCGTGCGCACACTGCGCATCAATGAAGATCCCTTCTTTTTTAAAAAAACAAGCATCGGGGGAGGGGACCTGGCCCGTCGGGGGCCCACGAGGGTCGGGGCCCACCGGGTTTTTTTCCCGGTGTCCCGCCGGGCCAGTCCGACACTGAGCGCAGGTACATTATGTCTGGAGGGTGGGGGCGGGGACATTGTTGGAGAGATCAAGAAGAGTAGGAGAGGGAATTAAAGACCAGGACTAGGGGAATGCAGGCAAGTGGTACGTGCCCAGCACCCCCCAGCATTGTGCCCTAAGTACATGCCTCTTCTGCCTACCCTTAGTTCTGGCACTGGTTGGACTGGGCCGGCGGGACACCTGGAAAAATCCCAGACAGCACAGATTGTGCATTCCCTGCACCCAATCCCTGCTCCCCCCATCCCAATCTCAAAGAGAAGATAAGAAGTTCAAGCAGGCGGGAGTTATGGCTGATGTGGGGGCCATGGAGGATGGTGGAGGGGGGTTCTCCCAGTCCAACACTAAGTGGAGACAAAGTAAACCTCCTTCTTGACCCCTACTTACTGAAACTAATACTTAAGGAAGTTGTCACTGAACTCCATAAAGCAGGGGAAACAGCCAATTCCCACACCAGCAACCATTCTTTGCTTCCCACAGCTGTGACAACAGGTAACTTACCCCAAACAGAGATTTCACCTCCAAAAATCCAAACCCTTTCTACATGATAGAAATGAGAGTAGAGTTGAGATGGTGGTAGGTCACTTCCCATGTTGCACATACAAGAGATCTGACCTGATCCAACCCTAACTGATCTATGTCTATAGTCCACCCTTTGCCTGGTTAAGCCTAACTTAATTTATCCCCGACCGCCTGGTCAAGGCTACCCCACCTTAATTTGGGTGTTTGGGCAACTTCTTTCTGATCATATCCACAGAAAGAATCAAGAATCATGTCTACAACCAAGAACTTCACTATAATATGCCAGATGTGGATCTTATTCCAGGTCTCATTCTGAACTATATAAATTAATCTCAACCTGATCGAAGATCTCATCGAAGGTAGGCCTCCTCTCGGCCAGCTCACTCCAGCATTGTTTCATTAGCTGAATGCATTCCAGAGGGGCCTGGTCAGGAGCCACTGTTGGTCGACACAAAGGAGGAGGTTTCTTTACTTTCCTTATGATTTCTGGGGAAATGAAAATTGTAACAAAACTGAAAGAAGGTACAGCATGACCTAAAGTAAACTGATAATTACATTATTTTTATTTACCAAATTGTATAAAAGCTTTAAGATTCTTACATCCACAGGATTGTTTAACATTTAAATAAGTAACCTGTCCAAGATTTATCCTGGGACCCACCATTCTTCTCCCTAAACACCAATATGATGCCTTGTCTAGTTTAATACTACAAAATGATTGGACCCACAGTGCAAGCTTAGGGGCTTATTTATTAAGGTTCAAGTTGTGTTTTCCACGAAAATTCGAGTTTTCGAGTTAATTTTTTGGTCAAAACTCAAATTTCTGATATTTATTATAACTGGACCCTGGAAATAGCTTGAATCTGAACATACACCATCTAAAACCTGTTGAGGTCATGTAGGAGTCAGTGGCAGAGGTTTTTTTTGGATTTCGCCCAAAAACTAGATCAATTCCAGCAATTTGAGGTTTTTCCGCCGAGGTTTCGCAACTCGAACTTGCTGAATGGAGTCTTTTCCATTCGAGTTCTTTATTAAATAAGAAACCATTTGAGTTGTGAGTTCATTCAAGGAATGAAAACTCTAAAATTTGACCTTTGATAAATAACCCCCTTAATGACAATATAATACACTTATATGACAGAGGTTTCCATCAGGATCCCTGGCACTAACCTTCGGCTGAAAGTCCAGACGTACAATATGGAGGACCCCTCACTACTACCTCTTGTAATATAATGGCAAAACTGTACACATCCCCTTTAAAAGTGCCTCTCCTGCACAACGACTGATCCCGGAGCAATTCTGGTGCAGTCCAGAATAATTCTGTGAAAAATGTCCAAAAAGAAAGATTCCGTGAGCTCAGGAAATGAAAAAAAAAAGGATTCCATTAATGAACAATTCTTACCTTCTGGGGGACTAGTATAACGGGGGGATTTCTGGCTTTCAACAATATCAGTGTATCCATAGTCCGTGATCTTCAACACAAACCTCCCATCAACCACACAGTTCCTAGACTTTAACCGACCATGAGGAAAGTCGCGGTGGTGTAAATATCTCATGCCCTGCAATATGTAAACATTACAGTCAAATTTGACCAATGTCAATGAAATTGCCCAAAAAGATGATTCACATAAATTATGAGCAAGTTGGTACAAGGTGGCTGCTATGACATAGCTGACACCAGTGAGAGTCTCATTGGGATTTAAAAAACATAAAAAAAACATTCAATTGTCCAAGTAAAATAATCTATAGCAACCAATCAACAGGTAGCATTTAGTGATCACCTGATGGTTGCTATGGGTTACTGCACCTGGGCAAACATAGTGCCTAACAACATAACACCATTAGTTTTATCACGATAAGGTGGCAACCCAAGTGAGCCGTCATATAAAATATGTTTTCCTTTTGTGGAACTACATTGTATTTGACTAGTGACTATATTGGATGAAATACTTTAATCAGATCCAGGAGCAGAGAAGATTTAAACATCCAGTCCAGCTTCACATCTTCATTTCTCAGCAAGTCCTCCAGGCTCCCTCTAGAACAATGTTCTGTAACTATGGCAAAGATTCCGCAGTCCGAGAAGAAGCCCAGAAAGGGGTTCACGTTTTCATTCCTAAGATCCTTCATCTGTAAATGTAGAAGATCGTTTTATTTTGTCATGGGAAGCAATAAAACAAAGCAGTTGTGTATTAAATGCAACATTACACCCACGACACAAGAATGCCCCAGATTTAACACCCATAATGTAATATGTCTCCCTACAGACACTCTGAAATCTATTTCTTGGATGGTTGAAAGCTGTGCTCAGCTTTTGAAATTCCAAAGCTCCAGAAGTGAACAGAAATATAAATTAACTATCATAATATACTATTGTCCTTATTGGGAGGAAGGGAGGGCTTTTATTCTGGTAACAGAGAGCCTGGTTCTGAATTCTAATTGTGTTTGACTGTGATGAGTTCAACACATGATCATGGTTTTGTTGCTCAGGAGCACTGTGAGCATGTATATTGGTGACCCTTTAATGATTCCGTTCTGGGCTGATAAATGGTGTCCTCATGTATTATGCATTTCCCTAAGGATTAGTCACAAAGGGCATCCCTAGTCTATGGATGGAATAATTCTCGCCTACCTGGGTCTTTGCTTATCTTAAATTGTTACAAAAGTATCAACGTTCACCTCCCACATATCTTGGGCTCTCTACCAAAAGCCGATTAAGTTTAAGGAACTTTCTATCTGGCTGTTCAGTGCAGGATATAAAAGAGAAAGTTGGGACATTTCAATAACAATTCGGGACTGTCAAAATCTGGACTGTCCCCTAAAAAGTGGGACAGTTGGGCGGTATGAGATTACCACCTGGGTTCCACTTAAGAACGGTCCCCTGAGGAAGCAAGAGAAGCTCTGGGTGGACCGATGATACCGATGTTTCAAACTCTATTGGAGGGATTGTCTGCTAATGACTGTGCTCTGTATATATTCTCCTTTGTGGATTTGTTCTAATAAATCAGTTCTGGTTAGTGTTTCAAGAACCACTGCCACCCAGTCTTTGGAACTTCTACTGATTATAGTTATATTGTACTCTGCCTCAACACTGTTGTTAGGGCTCACCCACCTGAGAATCTGGCAAATATGGGGTAAAGTTCTTAGTGAGAGTGAGAGACAGTGCTGCTCAATTTACTATAGCCTTACAATTCCATCTACTGCCCCTGGTAGACTCAGCTTTACCTTTTACATGGCAGTAATACTGGCTGCACAGGGGTCAGTAGTGTGTATCCATTTTGCTGTTGCCAGTCAAATTCAAGCACTGACCAAAGGGAGGGTATCATGAGGGTTGCTCTTGTGTTGCTTGTTAAAGGGATACTGTCATGGGAAAAAACATTGTTTTCAAAATGAATCAGTTAATAGTGCTGCTCCAGCAGAATTCTGCACTGAAATCCATTTCTCAAAAGAGCAAACAGATTTTTTTATATTCAATTTTGAAATCTGACATGGGGCTAGACATATTGTCAATTTCCCAGCTGCCCCAAGTCATGTGACTTGTGCTCTGATAAACTTCAATCACTCTTTACTGCTGTACTGCAAGTTTGAGTGATATCACCGCCTCCCTTTTTCCCCCAGCAGCCAAACAAAAGAACAATAGGAAGGTAACCAGATAGCAGCTCCCTAACACAAGATAACAGCTGCCTGGAAGATCTAAGAACAACACTCAATAGTAAAACCCATGTGTCACTGAGACACATTCAGTTACATTGAGAAGGAAAAACAGCAGTCTGCCAGAAAGCATTTCTCTCCTACAGTGCAGGCACAAGTCACATGACTTGGGGCAGCTGGAAAATTGACAAAATGTCTAGCCCCATGTCAGATTTCAAAATTGAATACAAAAAAAATCTGTTTGCTCGTTTGAGAAATGGATTTCAGGGCAGAATTCTGCTGGAGCAGTTCTATTAACTGATTCATTTTGAAAAAAAATTTTTTCCCATGACAGTATCCCTTTAACCATGATCATGTTTGGGTTGTCATACCATAAAACCAGGGGTCCCCAACCTTTTGTAGCTGTGAGCCACATTCAAATGTAAAGAAAGTTGGAGAGCAACACAAAACAGGCCCAGACTGGCAATCTGTGGGTTCTGGCAAATTCCAGTAGGGCTACTATAAGGTGTCATAGAAAGTCAGTATTTAGTGGGCTGATGGGGGCTGTTTGGGCCTCCTTGTGGGCTGATTGGGCCTCTGTGTACCTAAAATGCCAGGGCCTATTTTAATTCTCAGTCTGGACCTGACACAAAAGTTCCTGGGGGTGCCATATGTAGGCTATGATTGACAATTAGTAACTATTATGTGGACTGGCAGCCTACAAGAGACTCTATTTGGCAGTATATCTGTTTCTATGCAACCAAACCTTGTCTTCAAACCAGGAATGTAATGACACCTCCTTTGAGGCCACTGGGAGCAACTTCCACAAGGTTAATGAGCAACATGTTACTCCTGAGCCACTGGTTGGGGATCACTGCCATAAAACACTCTAACATAGTGATGTTTGGGCATTTCCAGGTCAAGATCCCCTTCCCCCAATAGAGGTCCAAGATATTGCCATAGTTCCAAGAATATCTTGACAGCAAATAGTTGTTCCCCAATTTTACCCCTAAAGGATCTTCAAGTTGGGCCTCCAGGATTATCTATGGAAGAAAGGCATTCCACCCAAATCTCCAAACCTCATACTAAATGGCCTTCAGGATGTTTTAGCCCATTCCAGTGGGTGAAAATTTACTAAAGGGTGAAAGTAAAAATTTGGAGTAGTTTTACCAAAATGTAAGTTTTCCCTCAACATTGCCAATCTACTAAAAGGAGAATTCAATGTGTTTTAGGGAATTAACTTCTCGGTGGTAAAATTCTCTGTACATTGCCATAAATGTACATCAGTGACTATTCTCCAATTTACTAAAAGCACAAAAAACTATTTTCAACAAGAGAAAATTCTCCAAGTTTGGGCGGACGGACTGCCATTATCCAATCTCAGCCACTTTTCAATCTCATAATCTTCATCACCTCCCCTCCATACTCCATTTTCACATTTCTCATGTCATTTCCCCACGGCGAAAATTCTCAGGGAATTTTTCCCACCACAATCGCATGGCGAACATATACTGACAAATTTTGACAGAGAATTTGCTCCAGAAGAAAATTCACCACATTTCTCTTGAAAAAGTGTACGATCTTTAGTAAATATGCAATGTGGGATGAAAATACACATATGGCGAATTGAGGAGACAAGAAGTTAGATGAGGAGTAAATTCACACTTCTGCTATTCCCCATGGAACACTTTCCACTGCCCTTAATTGAAAGTTAGTGGGTTATCTCTCATTTAGCTGGAAGTGATCCACGGCAGCCTGTGTAGCAACAATCAGAATCCTTACCTTCCTCAGGGTGCTGGTCGTGCTCTGACGCAACTCATTGTATACTCCAGGTTCAAATTTTTTCAACCAAACCCAATCTCCCTATAAAGTATAAGAAGCATAAAAGCGCCTGTTGAGAGCAGATAAGCCAACAATCCAGTTCCAATTCTCAGACTTAATTCATATTCGTTTTTTAATCTTCATTATTAATATTTTGTTCAAGTTCTCCAATATTTAGGTAATAGTCCGTCATTTAGACTATAGTCTGGCTGTTAGGGTCAATAATCATGGCTTCACTATAGGAGTTCTAATGTGGAAACAAATACAATTTTATATGAAAGCAATTCAAATTAGCCGCAAACCACAGAACTCCAATATATATTTTAAAGTAATATTGTCTGCATGTTACTAACATTGAGAAAATGCGAGTCAGCTTGCTACCAAGCAAGTTCAATGAATATTTTAGTATAGAAATTGAAAATTATTTTAGGTGACAAAAATGTACATAGTAAATTTTTCCGAAAGAGATACATTCTCAATAAGATGCCAGTTTAATTTTGAAAAAGCCTTAAAATTAAATATAAAACCTCAAATACATGAATGCTAAATTGCTGAGTGCTCTTAGTATTTGCCTTACTATTGTTTTTGTAGTTTTTGTAGTTTTTTGGTTATTAGCAATTAAGAGAAAATGAGGGTAGTAAGAAGAGGAGCGTCCTTTCATGTTGATCTGCTTAGAAAATGAAGTTAGTGATCAGAGAATGTGATATTTCTTGAGACTCTCCTCTTCTTCAATAAAGGGGTACAATTGCAAAAACGAAATTCTAATATACCGTATAAACTCGAGTATAAGCCGAGTTTTTCAGCCCCCAAAATATGCTGCAAAACTCTACCTCGGCTTATACTCGGGGCAAGCGCAAAAACGGTTGCCGGCGTCTAAGAACAGTCACCGGCGCCTAAGAATAGTCTCCGGCATCCAAGAATAGTCACCGGCGTCCAAGAATAGTCTCCAAGATTATTTGCCGGCGTCCAAGAATGGTCGCCGGCATCCATAAACGAGACGCCGGCACCTCCAATAGGAGCAGAAACCCTCAATTATTTTGTTTGAAACTTACCAGAAGCTGCTGCATTTCTCACCCTAGGCTTATACTCGAGTCAATAAGCTTTCCCAGTTTTTGGAGGTAATATTAGGTACCTCGGCTTATACTCGGGACGGCTTATACTCGAGTATATATGGTAAGCTTCATCAGTCTGAAATGACAAACTTTCTAAATACTGTATAATCAACAGAAAATGCTGTTCCATTTCTGAAAAAATCACGTTTATGTTCACAATCCTTAATTCCAGTACAAACAAAATCTAACAAAACAACTGACAGGATTTGTGGTGATTTTAATAGAGTGAGCTCTAATACATCTTCTAGGCAAAAGGAGCCCCCCTATAAGATATATTGGATCTAACTGTCAATGAAAATCTGACACCCAACTGCTGCATGAAGACAGAATGAAGAGAAGCAGATGATGAGAGGGGGACAGCGAAGTGTAACTTGAATATTTCAGAAACTTTTCAGAATTTTTAATTGATTGTATTTAGAAAATTTCTTATTTCTGTATGATGAATCTCATATTAACCTCATATTATGCCAACTGTAGCCAGACAACCAAAACGAATAGCAGGTGACATTGTTGTTTCAAATTCATTATATCAGCAGTGTAAAACTGCTAATATCTTGACAACTAGAAGAAAAAGTAGAGCGTTTTTACAGTAATGTTTCATTTCATTAATCTAATCAAGTGGAAACTGTTGAGTGACCAGATCTTCTTCAACTTGACCAGACATTTATATTGCAGATTGCACTAATCCAAATGGGTTATTTCATAGGCCATGTAATCAGATTGCAAGAATGGACTTCTAGGGCGTAATTAATCAAAGGTTGAGTTTTAGAGGTTTGTAAGTTTTTTTTATACCTTGAATTAACTTGAATCAGTGAATTCATGATGAAACAACTCAAAACTTGAATTTTTCAGTTAAATATCAACTCGACCTTTAATAATTAACCCCCCAGCTAGTGCCAAGGTCAGATAATGTCCCCCAGGCTGAAATGAAGGGAGAGGTGTAGTGTCTTTCACAATGGACACTGTTACATTTGTTTCTGATCTTTTAAAAAAGTTTTATTATGACCATTGTCTTACCTCATAAATAGCCACACTGGAGGTTTCATGACTGGCTCCTAAACTCTTTGTGGACAAAGATCGGGTTACTGATTTCAAGCTCTTACAGTCAGAAATGCTTTTGGTATCACTAATGTTGTCAATATTGAGTTTCTAGAAGAAATGAGAACATTGTCAGTACATACAATATGGACAGCAGTTCATGACCACCCTCAGAGGTGAAGGACTGTAGGATGGAAGATCTGTGGGTCTCATTGACCAGGGACTCTATCGTAAGATCAGGCAGGAGATTGTCTATTTTTTGAATCTGAGAAACCTCTAGAACCATGCACCTGAAAACATTCTCCTTGGATGAAGGACTAAGAATGAAGACCATGTCAAACATATTACTGATTCTCAGCTTGAATACCACCTTGAGTGTTCTACCTGGGTTGTCAGGTTCGACTGAGTGGCTAAACCTTTTATTTAGTAGACAGAAGCCAATGGTGAATATTTATGAAGGCATCTCCAGTGCCTAAGGCAATAGATCATTATTGTGTCTGAGTTTATGTATGATGTGGACATTAATTGGTTTTATATTCCGGAGAGGCGGTCACATATAATGCTGTTAGTAAGCAATCGCAGAGACCATAGTATGGAAGAACATTTTAGCAGTAGAAAGATATTCTAAGAGAGTGCAGCTTTATATACATCATGTTTCTAACACCCTTTACAAATCTTTGCTACGTTTTTCTTCTTCGAGACTAGAGGCAGATTTATTAAAGGTTGAATTTCGATTTCATGTGAGTTTTTTTAAACTCCTTTAAATTAGAATATACTCGAAATTCGATTGGGGGTTATTTAATAAAAAAATGTAATATCTAAAACTCGCACTACTTTTACCGACTCAAAAACTCGAATCAAATTTGAATCAATTTTGACTTAACTCGAGTTTTTTCTCCGAACAGTTACTAACAATGATAAATATATAATGTAGCTACTAATAAATACCAGTAATCTCCTTGTTCCATATTCATCTCTTTCCAAGAAAGAATCTCTTTTCTCCAGAGAGAACACAATTCAGATTATATAGGAGTAGGAAAAATGGAAGAGCAGAAGCAAGAGATAATATCTTGGACCACAATAAATGGTAATATTATGGGAGATACATGGATAAGAAGGATCCACAGTCTCTGGATTATATCTTTGTGGCACTTTATTGTACATTGTGATAAGCATAAAATATGACATTTTGGTCCCACCTGGGGGACCTTGAGAATGGTTCCGTGGTGGAACCAAAACGTTGGATTTTATTGTGTTACATTGTGATTCAGCATCAAATCTGCATTGAATCCAATGTTTTAGTCTCACCTGAGGAATTTTGAGAATGGTCCTCCAATGGGACCAAAATGTTGGATTTGCTTCTGTATCACAATGTTACACAACCAAATCTGATGTTTTGTACAATAAATGACCTTGAGAAAGCTCCCCAGGTGGGACAAATAGTTGTATTTGATGCTGGTTTTGATCTGAAAGCATAACTCCAAACATTCTGGAAATGGAAAGAGGGAAATAAATTGCCGCGCGGATCGCGGCAAACGTTTTTTGACTATGTCCCTTTTTGCATCCATACCCGCTAATTACCATGCCCATTTTACAAAATCTGCCAGGTTTTGAACGTTTGATCACATTTCCTGTAGTTTTTATGTTTTATTACAGTTTTACTAATGAACATAAATTGCACTTTCAGCTGTGAGTCTAACTTCTCCCAAGGGACAAAACTATTACAAATGTATCTTAAGTATGTATTCTGGGCTCTTCAGTGCAGAGAAATTGGGACTTTCCGGTACAAAAATTAGGACTACGGGTTGAGCTGTCAAAAGCGGGACTGTCCTGCTCAAAACGAGACAGTTGGGAGGTATGCTGAAAGGGGAACAATGAGATTGAGAATAAACTGAATGTCAAAAATGACACCGACCCATATAGGCGTAAATAAGTCCTTATATGTTATATGTATACCTTAGTGATGGGCGAATCTGAACCATTTCACTTTGCCAACAACTAGTGAAACAGCAAACAATTTGCCAAACTTGATTTTTTTTTCTTTCTCAATTTTCAACTTTTTTTTACTATCCATTAGAGTCTACGGTCCTTTTTGCCGAAGCATGACAAAATATTTAGCTCATCCCTAGAACCCGTTAGCTGGGACCCTACTCTAATGGCCACACCTGAAGCATTTAGACTTCATTCATTCTTTGATGACGACACCATACTGAGAAGTAGTTTGGCCAAACATCATCCCTCCATTGGAGATATTTTTAATATGGAACGACCACCATTTAATATCCTTTCCCAGAATGGGTGCTCAAGCAGCTCAAACCTTTTCTGGGGTATTAACAAATAAAAAAAAAAAACATGATCCAACTCTTCCTTCTGCAAGGGGAAAAATATGTTTTTTTATTAAGGTCAAAGACCATGCAACATTTCAGGCCTTTTCTTGCCCTTTATCAAAGCCTTTGACCCTAATAAAAACACTTTTTTCCCCTTGCAAAGGAAAGTGCTTCAGCGTGTTCTTTTTCAATCTTCTATCCATTAGAATTTGTAGTAGACTATTGATATTGATAATATGTTGGGTGATACGGAACCTTCCAAAGCTCAGAAACCGTAACTAAAAGTGTATTTCTGGCGATGGCCCAATACATTCTAGTGAAACAAAGACATTGGTAACGAGGGCTTAAACAAGAAACATATAATAAATACACAGAAAGGTAATTGCAGCAAGTATATGGCAAAATCAATGGCTCTTTATCTAAAAGGCTTGTTTACAATGGTAGCATTTATGCCCAGTAACTGACTTTACTTATATTTAAACCTTGTATTTTACCCTTTTTATTGTTTAATTAGCTTTATATCCAATTTAACACAATATTAAGGGTTATGGCACATGATACATTTTTACCAGGGAGAAGAATGGTCACAAAACACCTACAACCTTCATCTAAAAATGTCTTTATGTGGGAAAGGGAATTTTTGATCTTTCCATATGAGATACTTGCTAGCTGTGTATCTAGAATCCTTGCAGATGTGCTGACAGTACAGGTATGGGACCTGTTATCCAGAATGCTTGGGAACTAAGGGTTTTCAGATAACAGATCTTTCCGTAATTTGGATCTTCCTACCTTAAATCTACTAGAAAATCATGTAAACATTAAATAACCCCAATAGACTGGTTTTGCTTCCAATAAGGATTAATTATATCTTAGTTGGGATCAAGTGCAAGCTACTGTTTTATTATTACACAGAAAAAGGAAATTGTTTTTTTTAAAAATTGGAGTATTTTGATAAAATGGGAGATGGCCTTTCCATAATTTGGAGCTTTCTGGATAACAGGTTTCCGGATATCAAATCCCATACCAATTTAAGGCCTTACTGCATAAATTACCTACCTGTAGGACTTCAGCTGTCCCCATTGTACCCAGTGTAAAGGTGATGAGTCAACAAAAAATATGGCAGTTATTATTATATTTATACATTTTAGGAGAAGTGCCTGTAACATCTTACCTTCATACTCAGCTTTGGGTTTATAAACGTTAGGTTATCCAGAGACAAGAGTATCTTATTGGGCCCTTTAACCAGTTGGATCTGCAGGATGCTGTGCCTGTTAAATTAATGAAAGGGAAACAAAACCTTAGCCCTAATTAGATGGGTATCATTTAAAGGGACGCTAAACTTTAAAGGAGCTGTTCACTTTTGAATGAACTGTTAGTATGATGTAGAGAGGGATATTCTGAGACAATTTGCAATTGGTTTTCATTTTTATTATCTGTGGTTTTCGGGTTATTTAACTTTTTATTCAGCAGCTCTCCAGTTTGTAATTTCGGCCATCTAGTCGCTAGGGTCCAAATTCCCCTAGCAACTATGCACTGATTTGAATAAGAGACTGGAATAGGAGAGGCCTGAATAGAAAGATGAGGAATAAAAAGTAACAATAACAATGAAGACCAATTGAAAAGTTGCTGAGAATGGGCCATTCTATAACATATTAAAGTTAACTTTAAGGTGAACCAACCCTTTAACATAAGGAATAAAAGTGACAAACGGTCTTAGGCTTTTTCCCCAGTGGAGCTTACAGGCACACTATGATATTTCCCCACTGAATTTGTCCAATTGTCTCAAGGAATTGTAGGGAATTAGTACAAAGCCATTGCACTGAGAGATCAGGCATAGAGCCTGTGTCTATGAGCTGTTACCTAGCAACCAGCTGTTCAGTGTTCTCAGTGCAGCAGGAAGTGACACAGCAGCTAGTGAGTGGCTGGCAGGAAGAGGAAGTCACAGATACTGGCAGGTTGGCGGGTTTCCAGCCAAATCGGGCTACTAATTTAAAGCCCAGGCGGTTTTTGAAAGTACAAACTAGCCAAGGTAGATCTGGGCTACTTTTGGGCCTTTGGCTGGTTTGTTCTTTGGAAGTTTTTCTTGCCCTAATGAGCTTGTGTCTCCCAATGCATGTTGGGTAATGTAGTTTTTGTTTAATAATTTGCCAACTGCCAAGTTTAATGTAAGACTACAATACCCAGCATGCAATGGGACTGATTTGTGAAGAAGTCGGGAGTTACCAGATTTTGGGCTCTGTACCCCAGTCTCCCACATTTTCAGGTGATTTTCCTCAATTTCAGACAATTTTGGGGCAAAAATCTGCTGGCCACCAAAAATGTCTAGAGGTTGAGCTGTTTTACCAATATTTATTGAAACTGTATATGAATTAGGGCCTCATGGGACCCCTATACCTCCTGGGCCCCCCCGCTGTAGATACTCAAATTTGTCCCATTCTGCTTCATGGAAAAATTTGCAAAACAGAGAAAATTTGAAAAAGGAGTATTTTCACATATATTCATTTATTTTTAGACTTTTTTTCACTGCACATTCATTGCAGCTACTTTTGAAGTGCCTCTTGGCTAGTTTTGGGCTGGTTTTGTAGCCGACTTTGGCTGGTTTTGAAAATAAGACCTGGCAGAGACAACCACATGGTGGACAGAGAAAGAGGCCAGAGAGCTGCTGGTGGGCCCAGAGAGCTGAGAGGCTGCACCACAAGTATTCATTTGGATCTGGGTGGCACAGGGAAGCCCCATACTGTGCCTGGAGAGACAGAGAGTGTGAAAGGAATCCAGATTGGAGGAACAAACAGCAGGAGATTCCTATCTGAGCAAGGGGCTGGTAATCTCACTGTATGACTGACTGTGCTGGACTCACCTGAAGAGAACTCTAAAACATCTGAAGAGGATTTGTGAGTACAGTTAGGGACAGTACCCTAAAGAAGTGCTTGAAGATACAGAGACTGTTTTGTGGAAGGACATTAAAGGAATTTGCTTTCTTTAGTTAGCTAGATAGTTAGCGCTAGCAAGTTAGATAGTGAGGCCCTTACTTCCAACTGGTTAGGAGTGTTATGTGTACTAATTGACCATTTAATTTTAGATAAACAGTTATTCAGTTTAAAAAATACTGCATAGCTCCCAGAATTCTGGAAACAGAAAGAGGGAGAAAAAGATTTGCCGCGCGGAGTGCATTGGAATTTTTTGACCACGCCCAATTTTGTGACCACACCCACTAATTACCATGTCCATTTTACAAAATTTGTCTTAAGGGCAGAGACACACGTGTGTCTCTGCCCTTAAACTGTGAGTCTTAGTTTTTATCTTAAAACTGTAACAAAAGCATCTTAAGTATCTATTCTGGGCTCTCTGCCAAGAGCCAATTAAGTTTGAAAATCTGTATCTTTTTCTGGCTGTTCAGTGCAGGAAATGAAAGAGAAACTCAGGACATATCAGTACAAATCCGGGACTGTGGGTTGAACTGTCAAAAAAGAGATGGTCCTGCTCAAAACAGGACAGTCTGTAGGTATGATACTGTGTGTGTTTTATTACTGTATTCCTAGTGGGGCCACCCGTAGGTGCATTCCCAGATCCCACTAGGTGGAGGCACTGTGCTAGCAAGTACCAGGTACCCAGTCTCTCCCAATACCATTGCGGAGTAGCTCAGGTTTGTCCCGTGTCATCAGGTAAGCGCTACAGGTGGAGTGTGACAACGACAAAGGGATGTCGGTTACAGAATAATTATATTTTGTGCAAATTCTCTTTTACTAACTATGTCTGGAAATGTAAATATGCAAATTACAATTCAAATATTCTGTTAAGCCAACTCTTTGCAAATATATTGCAAAAATATTTATTTGCCCCTCTGGGTGGGTGCTGGTTTATATTAGGGCCATTTAGGGGCATTTAACCTGATCCCCACACTTTAGGCTCCATCCTTGGCAATACAATATAGAAGTACAATATAATGTAGGTTAATTTAAATGGCAATAAATAAAGCTGGACCAACATGCACAGAATCTTTCTATGACCCCCTCCCCCCTGACTAATTTGGCAAATCAAAAGAATCAATGTGGCCCCTTGGAACAATAAGCGGCAAATATATAATTATTAACCTGTTGCTGCATTTCCCATAGGTTTTATACAAAACTTCTGTTACTAACTGAGATTTGCACTTGCACCCCTTGTGCCCCCCGGAGTTGCAAATGACCCCTACAGTGTTGCTAAGTTTACTCATAGCCTGTACAATGAAATATGAAAAGCTGTACTAAGCACATGTATGGACCCATAGGGTTAATGTGCCCCTATGGCTTTAAATCCCTACACTTCCTGATCTCCCTAGTTGCTGGGCAGATGCCCATGTAGCTAGTTGTAATTTGCATATCCCAGTTATTGGCTAAGAGGTGTTGTGACCACTTCCTGTCACACTTGGTGTAGTGAGTGAGAAGGGTCGGAACTTCCTCTTTGACTTCTCGTTGCTGATCCAGCTGGTTGTTTCCAGGGAGCATGGGTGCAACAAGGCCCAGTTTGTCCTAGAGGGACCTGAACCATTAGAGAGAGATAAGTCGGGGAGCAGGAACCCCTTGAATGAGGCTTTGCAAAGGCCCTGCCTTAAGTGATAGAGTCCAGTGTAACTAGGGTTGCCACCTTTTGCCAAAAAAAATTCTGGCTGGTGGGGGCGGGTACAAAAAGGGGGCGTGGTGTGATGTCAAAGGGGGCATGCCATGATGTCAAAGGGGCGGGGCCACGGCGCGGCCAGGACAAGAACCGAAGGACAAGGTAAGTTTACAGGGGATTGGGGGCTGGCCGAGGGGGTCTTTTTAAGGGTATTACAAATTTACCAGCAGCTACATTGCCGGTAAATTTGTAATACCGGCCCCGGCCGTAGCAGGTGTTTTACCGGCTAGGCCGGTAAAATACCGGCCAGGTGGCAACCCTAAGTGTAACCCATGCTCTAGTATACTAGCAGGACATTAACTCCTTTGGCCTGGAGAGTCCAAAAACTTGTTACAATTCAGCAGGAACAGCCCCTAAGTTTGCTCATAGTCTGTACAGAAAGATCCCATAAAACTATGACAGCATAGTTATTCCCCTGTACTAAGCACAATTCAGCAGGAACAGCCCCTAAGTTTGCTCATAGTCTGTACAGAGAGATCCCATAAAACTATGACAGCATAGTTATTCCCCTGTACTAAGCACAATTCAGCAGGAACAGCCCCTAAGTTTGCTCATAGTCTGTACAGAAAGATCCCATAAAACTATGGCAGCATAGGTATTCCCTGTACTAAGCACAATTCAGCAGGAACAGCCCCTAAGTTTGCTCATAGTCTGTACAGAAAGATCCCATAAAACTATGGCAGTTTAGATGAATTAGAGTTGACTAAAGGGTGCCATTAAAATGCGTGACATCACAGCAGCAAATAAAAAAAAACAAAGCACATCACTTACAATTGTACCTTTACCTGATAAGATAAGAGACCACAACTCCACACAGAGCCAAAGCAAACACCAGGCCAAATATCACTATGACGATATAAGGCTCAATACCTAAAAAAAATTAAACGGGAAAAAAGGGAAAACTGTTAGCAGTAAAATTGGACTGCAGAATATATATCTATATATATCTATATCTATCTTTGACTTTAACAAAGGCTGGTACGCAGCCGAAACATTAGTTCTTTCTAATAAAGTAATTTATATTCTCATAAGTCCTGAGAGTGCGGTCTCTGCTTTGGAGGACTATATCTATATATATATATATATATATATATATATATATATATATATATATATATATATATATATATATATATATATATATATATATATATATATGTATATATATTCCTGAAGACGGCTCAAGAAGCAGAGCCGGAACGTTGAAAATAAATTTTTGATATTTTGACAAATTTGGTGCGGTTTCTTTTTTGGTTATAATTATTATTGTTTTGAACCAGCACACAGGCATTGGATGTTTATTCGCCGTGTGCACCAGTCCTAAATTGACGGTTTTATATATATAAATTTTTTCATATGGGGCCCTGCTCATCACTGGTGTAATTTACCGTCAGGGACATTGATTTACTTATGGACCAGAGGTGCAGCTATTGGGGCAATACTACTTTGGGATAGTACAACGGGATTTACGGAATAAAACAGGGATTGTAGGGCATCCTTAGTCATATTCCCACCCCTGGTCCCTATAGACCACTTACATTATCATTGTTATTAGTCTAAGTGCTTGTCCACATTGTTTCCTATAATGACCTTAAAGGATAAAGTTTCCTCCCCATAAGCTTGGCCTCTAACAGGACAGGTGGGCATGAGAGATTAGACCTGGGAACAGTGTTAAGAATCCAGTTAAAGAGATGAGGATTTTAGAAGCTACTTAGTAAAAGAGAACACAGGGAAGGAAAGATAGCCAGGGACACTGTACGAGGAATGGGAAATCCCATTGAACCAAGTATTGTTTTCTACAAATAAACTTAATATGAGCATTAAAGTCACCCCCTTGTTTACAACTTAATGTATTTGACTTAAAATGTGTGACTGTTCTCATCCCATGGTACATCTCACTTATCTGAAATGGACTGCAATGCAAGAAAACACTTTGGTTCTGTACACACAATAATGTATGTGAAGTCTTGTAGAGTTTTGAAAGTTGTGTTGTATTATAATACGTGTAAAACGTGAGGGCAGGAATCTCCAGAAAGGGAAGAGCCAAAAATGAGTGGAGCCAAGTAGGAGCCAAGCCAAGGAGCCTGAAGTACCAGGCCCAGTAAGGCAGGTTCTCCAGTAGTAAACCTGTGTCAGACACAATAGGGAACCTGTTGTAATAGTTCACTAAAGCAGTAAAAAAGGCCAGTGAGTAAGAGAGTTTCTCTAAGGATTTAGTGCAGTTGTGCTCCATAGAGTACTCCTCCAGTTAGGGGCAGAGTGTAGAGATCAGGGTAGTTGAGAATTCCCTGATGTGCCTAAAGCAAGGAGCCCTGAGGAGCTACCTCAGAAGAACCTGGTAAGTCTGATACTACAAGGTTCTGCCCTTAAGAGTATTATACTGGAAGTTGACATTGTACACTAGCTGTTTGTTGATCTATTATTTTTGAAGTAACAATTAAACGTCTATGCATGAAAAATGTGTTAGAATTATTATTATTGGCTCCTATGAAGTAAAAGTAATAACTGTTAATTACCTCTGGAAATTAAAGGAAAACTATAACCCCAAAATGAATACTTAAGCAACAGATAGTTTATATCATATCAAGAGGCATATTAAAGAATCTTACCAAAATGGTCTATATCTTTAAGTAAATCTTGCCCTTTTACATCTCTTGCCTTGAGCCACCATTTAGTGATGGTCTGTGTGCTGCCTCAGAGATCACCTGACCAGAAATACTGCAGCTCTAACTGTAACAGGAAGAGATCACCTGACCAGAAATACTACAGCTCAAACTTTAACAGGAAGAGATCACCTGACCAGAAATACTGCAGCTCTAACTGTAACAGGAAGAGATCACCTGACCAGAAATACTGCAGCTCTAACTGTAACAGGTAGAATCACTTGACCAGAAATACTGCAGCTCTAACTGTAACAGGTAGAAATCACCTGACCAGAAATACTGCAGCTCTAACTGTAACAGGAAGAGATCACCTGACCAGAAATACTGCAGCTCTAACTGTAACAGGTAGAAATCACCTGAACAGAAATACTGCAGCTCTAACTGTAACAGGAAGAAATCACCTGACCAGAAATACTGCAGCTCTAACTGTAACAGAAAGAAGTGTTGAAGCAAAAGACAGAACTCTGTCTGTCAATTGGCTCATGTGACCTAACAAGTACAGTATAGTTTGTTGGTATGTTTGTGTTCACAGTGAATTGTACGATCCCAGGGGGCGGCCCTTGTTTTTTAAAATGGCAGTTTTCTATTTATGATTACCCAATGGCACATCCTACTAGAAAAGTATATTATTATGAAAATGGTTTATTTACATGAAGCAGGGTTTTACATATGAGCTGTTTTATGTCATATCTTTTTATAGAGACCTACATTGCTCGGGGGGTATAGTTTTCCTTTAATACAGCTCTCTTGATGATAAACATTATTTGATCAGTGTGTAAGAATTAGGATTCATTGTACTGTTTACATACTGTGCAGCCAACAGATGGCGGCGTTTAGCAGGAGAAGAATAATAAGGGGCAAGGCAGGGTACCACTTCGTCTTTGGCCGATGAGAAGGGGATAGGTCATTACACCAGGGAGCCTGATCTAGGCCACCTCGAAGGAGTAATTGGCAGGATTAGTTAGGTAAGGTAGTAGTAGGATGGATTTGGTGGAGCTCACTGCAAGTGGTAAGAGCTAGTGGTAGAGTAGACAGTTGAACAGCTGAGGCTCCAACAAGGAGAGAGAGAGACTGTAGTCCTGGCGACATCTCTCCAATTAGGGAGCCAGTGGAAAAGGGATTAGGTTAATTGATTAGGTTAATTAGAGCTGAGTGTGCCTCAAAATGAAGGCTGACCCCTTTGCTTAAAGTCTGTATAAGGTTCAGTGTCTCTGACAACAAGAAAGGAGCAGGGAAGTAGCCACTAGGCTGGGGCCCAATGGCCTGAGAATCTTAACTGCCCATTGTTTGTGTTCTAAGGAATTTGGGTGGAAGGTACAGTTGTGGAACTGTGCTGATAAGTGACAATAAAATAATTAACTCAAAGAAAAAAGTACCCCGTTTGTAGCCAACAATTAATTCCAAATTGTCTCTATCCCAAACTGATATAGCTAATATTCCTAGATTAACAATGAAGCGCAGTGCAGGTAATCCAATTGATAATTATAAAGTTAAAGACCTTAAACAATTAGGTAATTAAGTGCTAGTTTGTTTGTAAATAATTGAATTATCTTGGGAAACAAGGAGGATGAATTAATCCATAATTCACAAATTCATTATGATAAAGAATGAAAGTGCAGTGCAATAAATATAAATGAATAACTAAATAAATTAATAATGTAGTGATCAATTAATTCGAATTTAAAAAGCTATAAATATTTAGGATATGACCAATAAATAGGATAAGTTAGACAACCAGTATGATCAAATTCATCGCTAGGATCACTCAGTGAGGACCCCCAGATTCAGCTAAACCAAATCAATGGACGTCGTGTGACTTTAAAGCTGTGGAAAGCTGAAGATGACAATTGTTTTTTTCACAATTATTAAAATTGTAAACATTTTCTTGAAATTTGAATATGTAAATTACGGTTGCGATAGGCAGGCGAGGCAATATCTGAGAAAATGCAGTTGGATCATAGGGGGAAGCCCTGACTATGTATTTGTATAGAGCCCTAAAATGTTTAAATAGCATCTAAGTAAAATGTTAAAATGTTAAAATATATTACAGAAAGCCCATCTCCCACAGACTCCAGTTTAATAAAATAATTCACATTTTTAAAAATGAATTCCTTTTTCCTCCTTTTTTTGTACTAATAGAACTGTAGCTTGTACATGATCCCAAATAAGATATAATTAATCCTTAATAGAGGCAAAGCAATCCTACTGGGTTAAATTCATGTTTTAATGTATTTTTTGTAGATTTAAGGTATGGAATTATGGAAAGACTCCATATATATCTATATATTTCTCTGTGCCTTATGCACAGCAACTACATGTATGTACAGAGCCAGGGTCGGACTGGACTATTAGTGGTTCTCCCTGAACTCCCTTCCGACCCGCAGTTGCCGCCGCTTGGAAGAAAAATAGGTAGGCGCGGGGGGCTGGCACACTGGCACAGGGGGCATGAGTTGTCTACGCTGCTGGGGCGGGGGGCCCCCGAAGTAGCAGGCCCCCCAGTCTGACTCTGTACAGAGCAATCCAAATGCAAACAAAGAGTGCAAAGTCGAGACCACATCAGCAAACCAGTTGCAGAGCATGTTATTTTGGGGACACCGATCAAGACAATGGAATGGTAGGGCAAAATCACTTTGTTAGTAACTTTGCATTTGTGTTCCTACACGAGCCATTATGCAGTGTGTGGCCTGTAGAGGTGGCAGTTTGGGCAATTATCCTATTATCCCATTAGATTGCAGCCAATCCATACAAAATAAAAACCAACACCTTTCTAAGGAGGTCATGGGCTACCCTAAAACTGAGGCTTCCATCTATAGGCAGACTGACCGGATCATTATAACGTGGCCATGTACGTGTATAGATAAATCCCACTCAATCCAATAACTGAGCTCAGACGTTAGTCCCATTCCGTAGCATAGAACTAGCCTGTGCATCATCACTTTAACTACTCATCATCCATCCACAACAAATCCCCACCTACACATTTCCAACAAGCCTCAAATCACTGATTTAGGCAGGCCCAGACTGGCAATCTGTGAGTTCGGCAAATGTCAGAGGGGCTGCTCTAAGTTGCCTTAGCCATTCACTATTAAGTGGGCTGCTGGGGAGCTGATTGGGCCTCTGTGTATTTGAAATACCAGGGCCTATTTTGAATCCCAGTCCAGACCTGCTTCTAGGAAACTAAAAAGCATTTCCCAAATAAATGTAACCTAGTTTTATTAGTTTTTATGGCATGGGGCAACTGTAATACTTTACATGCCAAGCACAACACTTTAAATAAAAGTAATTACATTAGATAGCTTTAAGAATGGATGCCTTGTAGTATGCCATTATCTCTGACCAAACTCACCAAACAAGTGCCGACCATTATCATCCTTTAACCTTCCAGATAACTCCTCAATCACTAACCCTCATCACACTTTACATTTGTGCAAGAAACATAATATAGGGTAGGAGGTGAGTAGGAGGAGCGGGAACTGCCAGGATCTGACTCAATGGGCAAACTAACCAACCCTTTACTAACACCTGCAGATCACCTTCCACCACACCTCATGCAGTGTGGGTCTCCAGCAGGTATTGACCACCAGCAGAACTCTAACGCAAGTGAAATAGAAATACCTCCTATGCACAAGGTGTCTGGATCAAACCAACAGCTGGAGTCGGCAGGAGGAGGTGTCCCACCAGGGAACCTTATTGTCTTTCCCAAAAAACGGACCAAGTTGGAAGACATCTCCACGGAGTATGTGGGGAAGAGCTGATTGACTTTCCCATCAGTGTCCAACACCACGAAACTGCTTAGATCATTTCCCTTTCCATCTGTGTAAAGTGTCTGTGTAAACCCAGGATATTCCAGATTTTTAGTATAGTCGACCAAGTTAGTTCCGGAGATCCAGGCTCCTTGTCTCCAGGCGCTGCTCATTGCGTTTGCCAGGAGGTACATTGCATTGTAGATAGTTCCAAAAAGTGGGGAAACCTGAAAAAAATACATGTATTTTAGGCAAAATCCTGTTCACACACACATTGATTCATTAAATAAAAAAAAGCTTAAACCCTGTGTCCATAACAGTAAATACTTTTTACATTGGCAGATACATTTACGCTTTCCATTATTCTCAAAGGGAAGTTCTAGTTGCTCTTGTGAGACAAAAACTGTAGGGGTCACCCTGGACGTAAGTGCAAGAACCCAAAGGGTGCAAAGTCATGCCCCATGGTCCATAGGGTTGCCACCTGTCCGGTTTTGGGCAGTTTTCAGAAGGGCTTCCCAGGTCAATACATTCTGCCTGGTTTTCCAAATAAGGAAAACCGGGCAGGATCCCCCTTGATTGACATGGTTATCAGCCAATCGCGGAGTGCCATGTCATAGCCGCACCCCATGACAGCTCTCACCCTCCCATAATATCACTGCCGCCCCGTTGTGTCACTGACCCACCCCTGTGACATCACCGTCCCGCCCTTGTGACATCACCGTCCCGCCCTCTCCCAGATTGCAGGCCACGGAATGGTGGTAACACTACCCACGGAGCTCATTTAAAGTGAACACAGTACTCCCTGCATTTATCAGCATTGTATTTATGAAAGGTGTGAGCTATGTAAGTAAGGTTTGTACTGTGCCCATAGGTGAGCATCACACCAAAGGTCCTGTGGAACTGTAACACTGTGTAGCCACAAGTCTGTTGATTCAGATAGCAACAGCCTTGCACAAATATATACAGTAAGATAGAAAATAATGAATCCCCATTCACCTGTTGGGGTTCCAGACTTGTTTTTATCTCCCCGTTTTCTTTAGCCTTTGCAAACGCGTCATAAAACGACAGGTCTTCATAATCCATGGTGATGGTCAGCACTGCGTCGTACGCTGCCTTCAGCTTTGGGTTTTTCTCAAGAACCTGGTAGGAACTGTTTTTATAAGGCAGGCTGTAAAGCAAGGTGTCGTACGGAACAAAAACGTATCTCCCGTCAGTGAGTCCCATGTCATGCGCCCGGGATAGAAAGGTGCCCTGATCTTCTCCTCCGATCAGCACAGAATGCATACACATAATTATAACTAAAACACAAAAATGACAACATTAGGGATGAGATTTTAGAAGGAGAAAAGAAAACATTATTGAGTTGAGTTTTTTTATTAACGGAGGGGGGGGGATGTAATTAAACAGAGGTACCCCTAAAACTTCTAGTTTTTAAAGTATGTTTTCTTTTTGGAATTCCTTTTGGGACTTGTGTCCAAAGGTCACAGCTTGGAAAATGGCAGGGCTACAAACAAACCTGTAACCAATTACAGCTTTTCACATTCACAACACTAGACCAGTCGGCAGCCAATCACAACGTTAGAGTAGGCACAGAGTCGGACTGGGATGCCAGGAGCCCACCAGAAAACCTTAGACCTTAGACTTATTCCTCCTCTCCTCACTCAACCTCTTTATTTTTCTAGTTTGTTATCTCTACATAATATATTCTTCCATTATTAAGCCCCTTAAAGAAATAGGGAATGGCCATGAAATAGGCCAAATGGTTAAAGCTAGAGGGCCCACTGACCCCTGGGCCCATTGGGAGTTTTCCTGGTATCCCGGTGGGCCAGGCCGACACTGAGTGTGCACTAAGTAGACAAACCCATAGCCAATCAGACCATTCAAATATTTACAGACAAGACCAACCCGTAGCCAAGCAGAATATTCGAATATTCTCAAACAAGACAAACCTATGGCCAATCAGACCATTAGAATATTTATAGATGAGACCAGTCTTTTAGCCAATCAGAATATTAGAATATTCCCAGACAAGACCAACCTATAGTCAGCCAGAATACTAAAATGTTTAAAACCTATTGCTAAACCAACTTGTAACCAAAAAAGTTCAAGCTTTTCATTTAGTGAGATCATAAAATTAAAGTCTTTCTGACCTAATTTGGCCACCCATGCTCCAGTCTAAATTGAGTTGATTCAACTGTTTCCCCCTTGGCTAAAATTGCACCATAAAGTAGACATAAACACTTTAATGGGAGTGAATGAGTATTGGAGCTTCTAACCTGCCCTACAGATAACAAATACAAATACAGTAACTATACCTACAGGTGAGAAGATCTTTATCTAGACACGTGGCTCAGTTGACTTACCACCAGGTCTCTGGGTCAGTATAACAATAAATGCTGTGCTGAATTAGGTGCAAAATGCAGGACACACAATGGAGCATATATAATATTGATGCATCAAATCCAGGATTCAGTTCGAGTTTTGGCCAGGATTCGGCTTTTTTCAGCAGGGTTCAGATTGGGCCGAATCATTGTGCCTGGCTGAACCGAATCTCCAAATACTCCAAGGAACAGATAGTGTTTGTGTGTCTATCTATCTATCTATCTATCTATCTATCATCTATCTATCATCTATCTGTTTGTCTGTCTGTATATCTATCTATCTATCTATCTATCTATCTATCTATCTATCTATCTATTATCTCTCTATCTATCTATCTATCTTTCTATCTATCTATCTATCTATCATCTATCCCTCTATCTATCTATCTATCTATCTATCTATCTATCATCTATCCCTCTATCTATCTATCTATCTATCTATCTATCTATCTATTATCTCTCTATCTATCTATCTATTATCTCTCTATCTATCTATCTATCTATCTATCTATCTATCTATCTATCATCTATCTATCTATTATCTCTCTATCTATCTATCTATCTATCTATCTATCTATCTATCTATCTAGTATATACAATATATTAAGGATCAGCACTCCATTATATAATGAATTGATATAATGCAGTGGATGCACACAGTGAATTGAAATAAAGATTCATTCATTACATAATAGAATGGTGATCCGAATATTCTGTATTTAATCCAGAATTGATTAAACACAAGTGATTTGACCGCAGACACATTGTGTGAATATATATATATATATATTGTATACATTTATACACGCACTTATATATTTATAAACAATGCAGAAGAACGGCTCTCAGTTTAAGGATCGCTCTCTTGCTCTCCATGCAGGATGCTGCCACTTTGCACAGTGATTTGTCTAAACTGGAAAACTGGGCAGCAAACTGGAAAATGAGGTTCAATGTTGATAAATGCAGGTTATGCACTTTGGCAAAAATAATATAAATGCAAGTTATACACTAAATGGCAGTGTGTTGGGAGTTTCCTTAAATGAGAAGGATCTTGGGGTCTTTGTAGATAACAAGTTGTCTAATTCTGGGCAGTGTCATTCTGTGGCTACTAAAGCAAATAAAGTTCTGTCTTGTATAAAAAAGGGCATTAACTCAAGGGATGAAAACATAATTCTGCCTCTTTATAGGTCCCTGGTGAGGCCTCATCTGGAGTATGGGGGCAGTTTTGGACTCCAGTCCTTAAGAGGGATATAAATGAGCTGGAGAGAGTGCAGAGACTAAGTGCAACTAAACTGGTTAGAGCGAGGGAAGAGTTAAATTATGAGGGGAGACTGACAAGGTTGGGGTTGTTTTCTCTGGAAAAAAGGCGCTTGTGAGGGGACATGATTAGACTTTACAAGTACATTAGAGGACATTATAGACAAATAGCAGGGGACCTTTTTACCCATAAAGAGAATCACGTACCAGAGGCCTCCCCTTCAGACTAGGAGAAAAGAAGTTTCATTTAAAGGAACAGAGTACGGGGTTCATCACAGTCAGGACAGTGAGGTTGGGGAATGCACTGCCGGGTGATGTTGTGATGCTGATTCAGTTAATGACTATAAGAGGGACTTGGATGATTTCTTGGACAGACATAATACAAAGGCTATTGTGATACTAAACTCAACAATAGGCACTAGGCAATGGCACTAGAGGCTTATGGAGTGAGACACTGGGGCCGACAGCTGCCATTCTGGGCACAAGTCACAACTCCTCTTTATCTCAGAAAAAATACCTGGTCAGTAAAATCTTTGCAATATTTGCCTGTGGGTATTTTTCTGTCTGAGGTGCCACCCAGGGCATGAGGTCCAGGTCCCACATTATTTGCCGATTGGATTGGGGTACTATTAACTGTTCTATCACCACACTCTTGACCTGGAAGTAAATCCTGACTAACTGAAAAATGGGGGAAACATTCTCAGCACCGAGTCCCTGTGGTTTACCATTAATTACTTTAACATTTTCCCCGGCTTGGACAGTGTCGGATCCCTCATGTGGGATGTTCCAAAGTTAACCTGAGAGACCTCTAAATCTGGCATATTGGGCAGCTCATAGGGCTCTGAGGGCAACTCGATTTCACCCACTAATACCTCTAGTGGAGAATTATCGTCTTCAAGCGGGGTCACCCCTACATTATCTACATCAGATTCAACTTCACAAGCCCCGGGAGCATCCGTAAGTACCCCCTGCTACCCACGTCACCATGGTGGTGGGATAACATTGAGAGTTTCCAAGAATACAACCCCAACATTACAGAGCTTGCATGGCTAACTTGATGCCCAGACATTGGAGTATCTCTGCTTTTAAATTGCCGTAGTCTGTGGCATCAGCCAGGGTCAAATCAAAGTATGTATTTGAGGGTCTCCAGTCAGAAAAGGCAATATGAGCCTTGACCACTGAGACTTGGACCTTGGTACTTGGTATGTAGAAACGCCTCACCATCATCACGTGGTGTCATCTTTTGCAAAAAATGACTGGCCCTAATAGGGACATCCACACTGGGGGCCACACTCGATACCTCAGGGCCGAGTGTAGCCAAGTGCTGTACCACCTGTGTCAGACTTGCCAGCTGAGCTGCGAGCAAAGTCTCTTGTTGGGCAGCATTCACCTCCTGCTCACTAGCATTGACTCAGGCCACCAGTTCATCCATGTTGCTACTACAACTACAGCTACTGAAATGAAATCAGCTCTTATACACCCTAAATTGAATAAAGGTCAAAGATACCTGGTGCACTGGGGTAGAGGTTCGGCAGCCTCACATATAAAGATCCATACAAAGAATGTTAAAGGCACACAGGACTAATTGCAAGCAAGATTGCCCTGCGTGTTTAATGCCGAGTGCAGAAGACTTGGATATCAGTTGGCTCATCGATCAGGCTAAAAAAAGCTTACTACTCAACTGCTGCAGTCTATATAGCCCTGTCAAAAAAGGGCCAAGTGCTGGAATATAGCCCCCAACTCCAAAGGGCACTCAAATCAAAAATTCAAAAATATATTTCCAGTCAATTCTCAAAGTTAAAAAATAACTTTTTATTCATCATAAATATTAAAAAGTAGGCATACAGACCAATTGATGCTCCAATTGGTCTGTATGCCTACTTTTTAATATTTATGATGAATAAAAAGTGATTTTTTAACTTTGGGAATTGACTGGAAATATATTTTTGAATTTTTCATCGATCAGGCTGGCAGGAAGATCGGGCGCCTTTGAAGGGCCCCAAACATCGGCCATAGACGTAACAATTACGATCTTTCCAGGAAAATATCTTTTTAGGATTGTTTGTTTCAATACACACGTGTAAAGCTAAATCGTCAGATATACAGAGAGAATCAATAGAATTCCACCTTTATCTGACAATTCTGCTCTAACAATGGCCTAGGACGGTCAGCGGCCAGGGGCGTAACCATAGAGGAAGCAGACCCTGCGGTTGCAGGGGGGCCCAGGAGTGTAGGGGGCCCAGTGAGACCATAATTAATTAGCAATTTTAATATATCTTGGCAAAATAGGCCAACTTATAAATATTTTGGGGCCCTAAATTGAATTTGCTATGCGGTCCAGTAACAACTAGTTACGCCACTGTCAGCGGCTGTTTTAAAAATGCTACTTGCAGGGGCCACAAATTGCCCCTCATCCTTCTTCTCTCTCCTGCTGGAAACCATGTTGTCAGATCCAGTTACGGGAAGGAGGGGGTACAGAAATGGATGAGCTCTACAAAGCAGTTTTGCAGGGGGCCCAGTAGAATGAAGTCACAGATTTTGTATCTAATATTCTGAGGCCAATTCTATTTCTGAGGCCAATGTATATTTATATTTCTTTATCAACAAAAGTCCTGGCAGCAATATACAGAATAACAGCATTTTCTACCTATTACAAACAGATGGATGGAAAAGTGTCTGTCAGAAAAGGTCACTTCACTCATCAGAAAGGCACCTTCATCATAACATTTCATAACAAAGGTCTCTGTCCATCTGCTTAAAGGCCAATATATACTCATTTTTATCTCCAGAATTGTGCTTAGTACAGAGGAATACCTATGCTGCCATAGTTTTATGGGATCACTCTGTATAGACTATGAGCAAACTTAGGGGCTGTTCCTGCTGAATTGTGCTTAGTACAGGGAATACCTATATTGTCATAGTTTTATGGTCTCTTTCTGTACAGACTATGAGCAAACTTAGGGGCTGTTCCTGCTGAATTGTGCTTAGTACAGGGAATACCTATATTGTCATAGTTTTATGGTCTCTTTCTGTACAGACTATGAGCAAACTTAGGGGACTGTTCCTGCTGAATTGTGCTTAGTACAGGGGAATACCGTTGCTGCCATAGTTTTATGGGATCTCTCTGTACAGACTATAAGCAAACTTAGGGGACTGTTCCTGCTGAATTGTGCTTAGTACAGGGAATACCTATGCTGCCATAGTTTTATGGGATCTCTCTGTACAGACTATGAGCAAACTTAGGGACTGTTCCTGCTGAATTGTGCTTAGTACAGGGAATACCTATGCTGCCATAGTTTTATGGGATCTCTCTGTACAGACTATGAGCAAATTTAGGGACTGTTCCTGCTGAATTGTGTTTAGTACAGGGAATACCTATGCTGCCATAGTTTTATGGGATCTCTCTGTACAGACTATGAGCAAACTTAGGGGCTGTTCCTGCTGAATTCTGCTTAGGGCTTGCTTCGTTTCATGACATCTTTCTGTGCAGGGTCCAAGCAAACTTATTCACGCTAAAGTATTCTTACTGTACAATATTTAAAACAAAAAAGAAGTTGTTGGTTCTGAATGGTGAACAGAGCTTGTAAATTTTCCTTGTGTATCAGCGACATTCATTCAGGTATTTACAGTTACTCCAGATTCCCAAAAAACATGTAAACAGGGTCAGTGGTGTAACTACCCATCCCTCTGTCCCTCCAATATTAGGCAACCGTTCATACAGCAACTCATTACATCTCAGTTTCATCTACACCAACCCTATGGCTGGAAGGAATTAGGTAATCAGAGCAGTACATTAAACATTCGATTAGTAGAGGAAGAATATAATTATTGTGTGCCACCCTGGGAGGGGGTATGTGCAATACAGAACATTTTTTTGAGATTTCTGTGCTGCACATGTGCCCAGCTTGGATCCTTGGATTTTGAAGATGATGGTGGTACATTCTGCACAAAAGTCCTCCAGGTCTGGATATTATTTTTTTAAATAAAATAGGAGCAACAGTCCTGAGTAGGGGGTTTGCCATTATGGTCAGAATTTCAGACTTGAGCGTGTATTAAGTACAGGGTCGGACTGGAGCATTGGGCTGCAAAATGAAGGGCCCTCCTGGCAGTCCCCAGGGGCCCCTCCCTGAACTCTGCGGTGACAAATGCATGCACAATAGATGCGACGGCACCACACACATGCACAAAAGACTTGCTGCAACAGCTGATCATCTGATCGGGGAGCAGATCTGGCCGGGAGGGGCCCATGAGGGCCGGGGCCTACCGGGTTTTTTCCCAGTGTTCCACCAGTCCAACCCTGTTAAGTGGAAGGCCTTTACTTCCTTTGCACTTCATGCTCAAGGCAACTTTTTGTGCTCCATTTCCAGATAGAAATACAGGTACAATGTACAGGGGGTGGTGCATTATCAGCACCTGTTTTTTGCACTTTGCACCTTGTACCCCTTGTTATTAAAACATCTAAGATCTGTATTGTAAAAAATCAGATGATGGGTCAACCCATGGCCAAATAAGTGGGACTTACCTACCTACCTACCTATCACACAGGTGACACTGTTTGGACTGGAGGAATTCACAAGGACCCAGTAATGTATATTTCAAGACTAAATTTATCATTAGTTCTAATTGCGAGATTTCTCTGCCGTGTAACTAAATGTCCCAAACCCCTTTAGTAGCCATGGGCATCTGGGAGTTTTACTTCTACATCATCTCAGAGCTGTGTATTGGGAGGCACATTTATCATAGGTCATATTTAGAATTCATGTGAGTTTTTTTAAAACACTCATAAATTCGAAATTCGACCAATGGAAATTTATTATTAAAATCGAATTTTTAAAACTCGGGCGATTTCAAATGGCTCGAAAATTCATATATCATTTGAATCGAATTATATCAAACTCGATTTTAGTTTTTTTTCTCCCAAAAAAAACTGGAACTGAAACATCTCCAAATTGATCCCTGGACTTCTCCCGTTGACTTAAACAGCAATTTGGCAGGTTTAAGAGTATGATAAATGTCGAAAATCGAAATTGAATTTTTTTAAAAACTGAATTGAATTCGGATAAATCCCTAGTCGAATTTCACAGTTTTGACAATAAAAAAAATTCTAATTTTCAATTCGACCCTTAATAAATCTGCCCCTAAATGTAAAACATGTTCTTACCTCGTAGATCGTTTGCTTCTTCAATTTTTGCCAAAGTAGCTCTGAGCCCTTCTTCTCCATTCCCCATGCTTGTTACAATGCCAATGGGGAGCCCGTGATTTCTCAGGGCACTCGCTACTTTCCGAGCGGTATCCACCCACAAATCGTCATTGGAAGACACAACTCCAACATGGGCCCACCGAAAATACTTCATAAATTGGAAGAGAACCTTTGTGGGCATAGGCATTGTCCGGGCAAACGTCGGAAAACTGTTTTTATCATCCAAATCATGATTGATGCACGCCCATGAGAACAACGCCTTGTTCCAGTTTTTCGCTAAAAGCGTGGCAGCGTCACAATAGCCGGGGTTCACTGGGCCTATGAATGCGGATGAGTGTTTGTCGTAACTTGAGAATTCCACAAGAGCTTTAGAAGTTTCACAGTTTTCTTGTAAGATTCTGTAGTCAAACGTAAAACCGAGTCCTAGGCTGGAGTCACTGTTAATCTTCTGGACTGCTAGCCTTGCAGCCAACTCTGGAAAGGCTTTGGAGAACAATGGGTCACATTGCCATGGGCCAACTACACCCACAGTAAAATTTGTACATTCCACGCCTAAAGAATTCATAAAAACTACCATAAATAGCCACCAGCAAGATAACAAGAAGGAAAACGTCCTTGTGGGTCTCTTTGGACAACGTCTTCTAGATCCTTGTAGTCTTGTTGGAGTTAGAAAGAAGTCTACAAGACTTTGAGGAAAACAGAACATTGTCCTGTAGCTTGTAACTGCCCGGCTAATGTCTTTCAGAGGCCATGGGTTCTATGTCCAATAATGTCTGGAAAATAAATATTATCAGTGATGTCTACAGGGAGCTGAGGTCTCACAATCTGCATCTGCTGACAAACAGGGAAAGGAATTAATCCGACTCTTGAGAATTTATAATTTGATAATAATCCGGCAATCTATTTGCACTCAGCAGGAATTCGGCACTCAGGGAGAGTATTTTATAAATACAATTATTCCAAGTACTTTTAGACATAGGTAGGCAAAACGGAATCAGACAACACTGCCTGTTTATAAATAACAGTGACGGAAACAAAAAAAAATGTTTTTTTTTGCAGAATTTTCCTATTTCATCTATTTTATAAAAAAAAAAATTTGTAAACTTATTTCCGTTTATTTTTATTTCAATTATTTTTCCTCTTTCTGGGCCTAATTTATATATTTAAAAGGTCCCTATCTATTTGAACCAAAATTTCAAATGTATTTGGTCTCCGCTTCTGAAGTGGAGATTTATGAAGTGGGGAAATATATATTTTTGGAAAATGTTCAATGACTGGAAATTTGCCAAGTCTTTGCATATACAGTAAATGTATTGCCAACAATTTTCCAAAATTTTTATCAGGTATGGGATCCATTATCAGGAAGGCCATTATCCAAAAAGCTGAGAATCAGGATAAGGCCGTCTCCCACAGACTCTATTTTAGCCAAATGAACCGAATTTTAAAAAAAATATTTCCTTTTTCTGTGTAATAATAAAACAGTCGCTTGTACTTGATCCCAACTAAGATTTAATCAATACTTATTGGAGGTAAAACCAGCCTATTGGGTTTATTTCATGTTTATATGATTTTCTAGTAGACTTAGGGGCAAATTCATCAAGGGTCGAATTTCGAGGGGTTAAATCCCTCGAAATTCGACTGGGGAATAGAATAGAATCGAATAGACAATTCGGGCGAATTTACACGCTGGCGAATAGTCGAATTGGCGAATATTCGCCAGGCGAATAGGCGCTCGATCGAATATTCGCTCGAAGGATTTTCATTCGATCGAATGCCTTTTTATTCGATCAAAAACTTGGAAAACAAGCCTATGGGACTTTCCCATAGGCTTTTAAAGCAATTCGGTAGGTTTTAGGTGGCGAAGTAGGCAGTCGAAGTATTTTTAAAAGAGACAGTACTTCGACTATCGAATGGACGAATAGTCGCAGCGTTTTTGCGATCGATCCAGTACTTCGACTATCGAATGGCGAATAGTCGCAGCGTTTTTGCGATCGATCCAGTACTTCGACTATCGAATGGCGAATAGTCGCAGCGTTTTTGCGCTCGATCTATTCGAATCATTCTACTCAGGCGAATTTAAGCCAATTCGATAGTCGAGGAGCACAAAAATTCTACGTTTTTTTACTTCGAATCCTTCACTCGAAGTTATTGAATCGGCCCCTTAAGGTATGAAGATCCAAATTACAGAAAGATCCATTATCTGGAAAACCCCAGGTCCCAAGCATTCTGGATAACAGGTCCCATATCTGTACAACTACTACCTGTACCTGTACGAAAAATGGCCGTATTTATTTTAACCAAAATTTAAATTTATGTAGGGGGGTTATTTACTAAAAGCTGAATTTATCTCATAATATTAATAAAAAAAAAGCTTGACCAAACTCCCATGCATGATTTTAGTTTATTTATTAATAAAAGGCTCGATTTAATCAGATTGTGAAAAAACTTGATAAAATCGAGCAAAACCCTGAATCATACAAATTTTTTTGTGTTTTTTTCCCAAATCGCTTGATTTTTTTGAGTTTTTGCCCGAAACACCCAAAAAGACAGATTTTAGGGCTAAACCCAGCGTAGCCCACGTATTTGTGGGCCAAACCCAGAGCAGCCCACAATAACTTTAAATTGAGATGGGTGCCTCTCCCACTGACTTATACAGGACATTTGACAGGTCTGAGTTATTATTATTATTATTAGTAGTAGTAGTAGTAGTAGTAATAATAACCATTATTTATGTGCTTAAAATTACATTTTTATTTTTTAATTTTTTTTTCATTATTTGGAGGGGAGTACCCCTTTAATGTGGGAGGGAAGGGCTGGGGTATTAAACTGAAAAAATATATTATATCTAGGGATGCACCGATCCAGGATTCGGTTGGGGATTCGGCCGAATTCTTCTGCCCGGCCGAACTGAATCAGAATCCTAATTTGCACATGCAAATTAGGGGCAGGGAGGGAAATCACGTGACTTTTTGTCACAAAAACAAGGAAGTACAACATTTTTCTTCTCCTTCGATATTCAGCCGAATCTTTCGCTAAGGAATCAGGGGTTCAGCCGTATCCAAAATAGTGGACTCGGTGCATCCCTAATTATATCAAAAGCTCCACAGGTTCGGGAACAGATGTTAATGATTAAATGTTATCATGAGAACGCTATGATTATACAGGTATGGGATTCGTTATCTGGAAACCTGTTATCCAGAAAGCTACAAATTATGGAAAGGCCGTCTCTCTTAGGGGCAAATTCATCAAGGGTCGAATTTCGAGGGGTTAAATCCCTCGAAATTCGACTGGGTAATAGAATCGAATAGAATCGAATAGACAATTAGGGGGAATTTAATCGCTGGCGAATAGTCGAATTGGCGAATATTCGCCAGGCGAATAGGCGCTCGATCAAATATTCGCTCGAAGGATTTTCATTCGATCGAATGCCTTTTTATTCGATCAAAAACTTGGAAAACAAGCCTATGGGACTTTCCCATAGGCTTTTAAAGCAATTCAGTAGGTTTAAGGTGGCGAAGTAGGCAATCAAAGTATTTTTAAAAGAGACAGTACTTCGACTATCGAATGGGCGAATAGTCGCAGCGTTTTTGCGCTCGATCCAGTACTTCGACTATCGAATGGCGAATAGTCGCATCGTTTTTGCGCTCGATCTATTCGAATCATTCTACTCAGGCGAATTTACGCCAATTCGATAGTCGAGGAGCACAAAAAACTGCTCGAAATTCGAAGTTTTTTTACCTCGAATCCTTCACTCGAAGTAAGTGAATCGGCCCCTTAGTCTCCATTATGAGAAAATCATTCAAATTCATAAAAAGCGATTTCCTTTTTCTGTGTAATAATATAACAGTACCTTGTACTTGATCCCAACTAAGATATAATTAATCCTTATTGGAAGCAAAACCAGCCTGTTGGGCTTATTTCATGTTTATATGATTTTCTAGTAGACTAAGGGGCCGATTCATGAAGCTCGAGTGAAGGATTGGAATTAAAAAAACTTCGAATTTCGAAGTGTTTTTTGGGCTACTTCGACCATCGAATGGGCTACTTCGACCCTCGACTATGACTACGACTACGAATCGAACGATTCGAAGTAGAAATCGTTCGACTATTCGACCATTCGATAGTCGAAGTACTGCCTCTTTAAAAAAAACTTCGACCCCCTAGTTCGGCAGCTAAAAGCTACCGAAGTCAATGTTAGCCTATGGGGAAGGTCCCCATAGGCTTGCCTAAGGTTTTTTGATCGAAGGATATTCCTTCGATCGTTGGATTGAAATCCTTCGAATCGTTCGATTCGAAAGATTTAATCGTTCGATCGAAGGAATAATCCTTCGATCGTTCGATCGTAGGATTTGCGCTAAATCCTTCGACTTCGATATTCGAAGTCGAAGGATTTTAGTTCCTAGTCGAATATCGAGGGTTAATTAACCCTCGATATTCGACCCTTCATACATCTGCCCCTAAATGTATGAAGATCCAAATTATGGAAAGAACCATTATCTGGAAAAGCCCAGGTCCAGAGCATTCTGGATAACAGGTCCCATACCTGTCTTACCCATGTCTGTATAAAATGACATTTGAATCACCCAAATGAGCAAAATTGGAAATAGTTGCATTAAAACAGTATTTGCCCCTATAGTTTTATCTTTCTTAATTTTATATTTTATTTAAAAAAAAATATCTGTGTTTTTGGTTGTCCCCTCAGAAAGCAGAAATATAGAATTCGATGACAGAGAGAAGCGATTGGCCCAACTGCCATCTGGCCGGCTTGCTATTACCCTAAAGCGCTGGGAATTAGTTCAGCTTTAGGCCAGTGTTATGGCTACATCCCAAAGTATGTTATACACAGATCTTTAATCCCCCGCTAAAACAGACAGGATTCTAATGAGAAAGGGTCTCTGAAAGCTGACATTAACGGCTGCTTATATTTATGTCATGCAGGAAAAGACTTTCTATTGAATAAAGCAAATGTAGCGAATAAAGTGCCCCCTATTGTAAAGTATAAGGATATTATAAGTAACCAGTGTCGGACTGGCCCGGCGGGATACCGGGAAAAAACCCGGTGGGCCCCGACCCTCGTGGGCCCCCGCCGGGCCAGAACCCTTCTCTAGATATTTCCAATCGGGAAAAAAACCTTTTTTTTCTGGCGATGCGCAGCGCCGCCTGCGCATGCGCGCCGAACGGCGCTATTGCGCATGCGTGCCGAACGGCGCTATTGCGCATGCGTGCCGAGCGGTGTCGCTGTTGCGCATGCGTGCCGAGCGGTGTCGCTGTTGCGCATGCGCGCCGAACGGCACTGTTGCTGGGCCGACGCGTCATAGTAGGGGGGCGGGGGGCGGGGGGCCGGAGGGGGGCCCCTGGACAGCAGTCCCGGTGGGCCCCGGGCCCCCCAGTCCGACCCTGTAAGTAACGGAGGAGTTCCATGATCATTTATTTTATACAACTCACAGAACTCCCAGGTGACTTTAATATCCTCATATTTTGCAACTTTATTATAATTCACAAGTTTCAGTGAGTCATGTGACAGAAATGACATCACAAAGCTCCGATTATAACCGATGACATCACTACGCACCGTTTATGAGGATAGACTTTCTTTCAGCGATTCTTCTGTGTTTGATTTATTTGAAATATCATTATATTGTACTTGAAACTGTATCAGCCAATCTGTAATACCTGTTTGAAGAATCGGTGTCACAAATTCTCTGGGTTATAAATATTTAATGTTTTACCAGTGTTTTCTCGTTATCCTAACGTTTCTATTCCTCCTGGCAACACTAAGGAGCTGATTCATTAGCAGAAATCATTTTTTAATTAAGGGAATTGGCAGAACTTGACCATGAATTGATTTCCAAATAGAAAACAAAGATGCTGAAGTTGAACCCTAGAGAACTTCATATTGACTCTCTCTTTCTTTTATAAAATGTTCTGCTCTTTCAATTCTTTTGCTTTCTTCTTTACTATCACCTTGTGTCCTCTTGTCCCCTTTTACCATTACACTTAACTGCTCCTCTCATTTATCTGAACATAAATTACAGCTCCAGTTCTCTCTTCACCTTCCCTCTGTTTTGCTGCTTTTGTTTTCATCGCGGTCAGACATTGTGGCCTTTTCCTCACTTTCTTTAAATCATTTTTTCTTTACTTTCATTTTTCCTCTTCTCTTTTCTGCCCTTCAAAATCCTACTCTTATGGAATCCTACACAAACATACACAGTGGTGTAACTAGCAGGGAGCAGACAGTGAGTGGTCTCTGACTCATGTCTCCCCTCTGTACTTACCATTAGACTGCAATACCTGTTCAGCAAAGAACCCCTTCCTATACTGATGGTGAAATCTCCTTTCCTCCCCACCAATGAATCACTCATTCCCCCTCTCTTGGTAGGGAATCCCATAACCTGACTGTCCTAACAGTAAAGAACCCCTTCCTATGCTGATGGTGAAATCTCCTTTCCTCCCCACCAATGAATCACTCATTCCCCTCTCTTGGTAGGGAATCCCATAACCTGACTGTCCTTACAGTAAAGAACCCCTTCCTATGCTGATGGTGAGATCTCCTTTCCTCCCCACCAATGAATCACTCATTCCCCCTCTCTTGGTAGGGAATCCCATAACCTGACTGCCCTTACAGTAAAGAACCCCTTCCTATGCTGATGGTGAAATCTCCTTTCCTTCCCACCAATGAATCACTCATTCCCCCTCTCTTGGTAGAGAATCCCATAACCTGACTGCCCTTACAGTAAAAAAATCTGGTTTGATGATGAAATCGTCATTACTCATTATATCAATGAATCACTCCTGTCCCCTTCCTTTTTACGGAATTATGCTCCACTCTTAGTGAATGTCTTCTTGTCACTTTTGCTTTTATTCATCATTAGGAAACTTTTATATTGACCTTCTATATCTTTGTTCATGTTGATTAAACTCCTCCAAATGTGTCTTCTATGTAAATCTTTTGATAAGATTTTCTGTTAGGCACCTAATCATTTATTGTGGGTATAAACTTTTTAAAACCTTTGTTTCAGGCCTCCCTAATGTATCATGTTATTCCACAGGAAATATTCAGTAGCAAATACTGGGAATATCCATCCTTATTTTTGGGGAGCATTTCCTATAAAGTTTGAGTTGCTGCCTCTTGCATGCTGGGTAAGGAATAATCTAATATGTGTAACACAGATCGGTTTAAGGCAGATTAGTGGCTCCTGCACGTGCCTTTTCATTGAAAGCCGGAGAGAAAATTAATTTGCTTGATTAACTTCATGCTGGTCCTCAATATAGGTAATTATTATTCAAATGGCTCCATTTATTTATAAATCTGACTGATAACAAATACCGAGAGGATCACTCACACCCCAGAGGTGTTGTAAATTCATTGAAGTCACGTTGGAGTCAAATGATCTGTTCCATCTGCACTTCACAAATATAATACCGAGACCGACCCATTGGCTGGAGACCTTCCCAGTACTGACGTTTCCTTTATCTGAAGGAGTTTAGAATTTAGACTCCGGCAGAATTACATGGTGGTGTGTTTTTTAATATGACCATGAACGCCCTGCATGTAGTCAGGGCAGCTATCAGGGAGGGACAGGGGGGGGAGAGTTGTAGGGGGCCTGAGGGTAAGGGGGGCCACGCCACACTTACTTGATTAGCTGGGCCCCCCATCTATGTGAGAGCTGCTGACTTCGGGAAGGCATGGACGTTTAAGGGGCCCTGGCCACCAATTTTCTTATACTGTGGGGGGTGGGGCTGGCCACCAATTTTGGCCACCAATTTTTTTTTCTCATTTGGGGTCCTAGCCACCAATATTTTTTAATGGGGGGGCCCTAGCCACAAATGTTTTTTTTATGGGGGGCCCTGACCACCAATATCTTTTTATTAACATGTGGGAACCCTAGCCACGAATATTTTTTTTTTGTTTTTTTACTGTGTGGTGGGGGAGGACCTGTGGGTTGGGGAGGGCAGACCTGTAGGTGGGGCTTGCGGTGGGCGCAGCCCAGGGGGCCCAGGAAATTTTGTCATATGGGGCCCTGTGATTTCTGAAGGCGGTCCTGCATGTAGGACACTTGGATCTCCCATAACTTCATTTACTATTCCAGTACATTGCTATTTAGCTAATAATTGATCCCTGAACACAAATACTCTGTTACTTCCTTCTACTCTGTTTCTTAAAGGGGTTATTCATCTTTAAATTAACTGTTAGTATGATGTAGACAGGGATATTCTGAGACAATTTGCAATTGGTTTTCATTTTTTATTATTTGTAGGTTTTGAATTACTTAGCTTTTTATTCAGCAGCTCTGCAGTTTGTAATTTCAGCCATGTGGTTGCTAGGTTCTGAATTCCCCTAGCAACCATGTACTGATTTGAATAAGAGACTGGAATATGAATAGGAGAGGCCTGAATAGAAAGATGAGTAATAAATAGTAGTAGGGACGCACAGAATCCAGGATTCGGTTAGGGATTCAGCCTCTTTCAGCGGGATGAATTCTTATGCCTGGCTGAACCAAATCTGAATACTAATTTGCAAATGCAAATTAGGGGCAGAAGGGAAATCACATGACTTTTGTCACAAAACAAGGAGTTAAAAAATGTTTACCCTTCTCACCCCTAATTTGCATATACAAATTAGGATTCAGGTTTGGTATTCGGCAGAATTGCTTTTTGTTAACAGGGATTCGGCCAAATCCAAAATAGTGGATTCAGTGCATCCTTAAAAAGCAGCAATAACAATATATGTGTAGCCTTACAGAGCATTTCTTTTTAGATGGGGTCAGTGACCCCCATTTGAAAGCTGGAAAAAGTCAGAAGAAGAAGGCAAATAATTAAAAACTATAAAAATTAAAAATAAAGAGGGCCAACTGAGAGGTTGCTTAAAATTAGCCATTCTATAACATACTAAAAGTTAACTTAGAGGTGAACCACCCCTTTAAGGAGCTATAGAGGAATGGGGCAAGGAAATACCATGGGGAGCAGAAAGTGGAGAAAATAGGGTGGTGGATACGACAAGGTGAGTAAAGAGGTGAATAAACAAAAAGAAATGGAGAAGGATTAGAGACATGAGATGATGGAACGATCTGGAAGATAAAAGTGGGTAAAGGAGGAAGGATGAGGGAGAGTTGTCCCAAATACTTGAGGAGAAAAGAAAAGAAGGAGAAGATAAATTGCAAAAGGACAGAGAAATAACTGTCAGAAGAGTTGAGTTACTAAGACAAGACATGATGCGATTCTCATAGAAGAATGTCGGAAAAAAGATGGAACAGGCGAAAAAAGGAAACTGGATTCTCAGTCTTATCTTTAAGGGTCACCACTGATTCACCAACCCCAGTCCAACTCTACTGGTTTCAAGTTTAATTGTCCTTATACTCTGAAACTATAGAAATCAAATAAGTACAAATGAAACAAACTGCTTGCCCAAAATGATTATACTACGGGCGAGGGGGTTCATTCAGGGTCCTTGATTGACAGCTTGGCAGAGGCAGAAGAGGAAGCAAAATGTTGAAAAACTATATATACTATATATATACCCTTGGATTTAAAGTCTTCCAAAAAATACATGAATTTAGTAGAAATGAAGATTAATGGTTTTCAGCTTTCTTTAGTTCAAGCTCATAAACCTCATCACAGCTGTCGCCATTTTATCTGTTATTCTGAATGCTCAGGACCTGGGCTTTTCTGGATAACGGATCTTTCTGTAATTTGGATCTTCATGCCTAAAGTCTATTAGAAAATCATGTAAACATGAAATAAACCCAATAGGCTGGTTTTGCCTCCAATGAGGATTAATTATATCTTAGTTGGGATCAAGTACAAGCAACTGTTTTATTATTACAGGTGTAGGACCTGTTATCCAGAATGCTCATGACCTCAGGCTTTCTGGATAACGGATCTTTCCATAATTTGGATCTTCATGCCTAAAGTCTATTAGAAAATCATGTAAACATGAAATAAACCCAATAGGCTGGTTTTGCTTCCAATAAGGATTAATTGTATCTTAGTTGGGATCAAGTACAAGCGACTGTTTTATTATTACACAGAAAAAGGAAATAATTTTTAATCATTTTAATTATTTGATCATAATGGAATGACCTATCCGTAATTCTGAGCTTTCTGGTTAATGGGTTTCTGAATAACGGATCCCATACCCAATTAGCCTTCAAATCTGCTCCTGATTGGAGGTTAAATGCCCCAGAATCTCTAGATTTATACTCAAGTATAAAGAGGACTTTGTCCTTCTTCTAAAGATATGTTTGATTTATTTCCTTACAAGTCACTGTGCATGGGATCTGAATTATTTTGCTGCAGGAAAAGATCAGTATTAATAAAAGAAAGAGATGAGTAAAAGAAAATGTTTGTGAATATGGAAGAAAAAGGGGTCATATTTAAGCCCCTTGTCACTCCAAATCCATTACAGAACAGAGTGTGATTGGTCCATCTGGCCTGCTAAGGCTTAAACACCTTCACAAAATGTCCCAGTCATCACCCTTATTAATAAAATGGCTCTCTTAAAGGGAAAGAATACCCAAAAAGTCCCCTATAAATGTAAGGTTTTTTTTAAAAAAAAATGAATCGACTATTATTTAAAGTTGTCCATTTTGGTTTGACTTGATCTTTCGTGAAGGTTGTCATGAAGGTTTCGATTTCATTTCAATCTTTTATGAAGAATTTGGCCTAATCCCAAAAGGAATCCAACCCCTAATTCACGTATGCAAATTAAGAAAAGGAGTGGTTAAAAAGAACTGCACAACACCCACAATTTTCTTGTTTGTATGATTCTAAGGACTGGGTTTGGCCAGACACTTGGCTTTGGCTGAATTCTGCTGAAAAAGGGCCAAATCCTAAACCAAATCCTGGATTCAGTGCATGTGCATCCCTAATTTATTTATTACATTGATTACTGCCGTAGTTAAAACTAGGAATGCACCGAATCCAGGTTTCGGTTCGGTATTCAGCCAGGATTCGGCCATTTTCAGTACGATTTGGATTTCCAAGTGCCTGGCCGAACTGAATCCGAATCGTTTAATTCATGTGACTTTTTGTCACAAAACAAGGAAGTAAAAAAAATGTTAAGCTTTGCATATTCAGCCTCTCAGTGAGTTTCATATGCACATTAGGATTAGGTTGGGTATTCAGCGGAATCTTTCACAAAGGATTTGGGGGATAGTGAAACTATATTTAGTGGATTCGGAGCATCCCTAGTTACTTAAAACCCATCCTACACGCTGGGGGACATGACATGAACAACCACAGAATTATGAGCTTAATAATAATATATGATCAATTATATTATAGGAATTATAGGAATTATTAACACTTTTATATTATATTTTGCATATCATATGAACACATGTCTCCACCAAATGGACCAATGAAATCCTTCATTCTGAAAGTTTTTTGAGAAGACTCTATTCTATAGGGCCATGCAGGGCCAGGACTAGATGTAGACTTAGGGTGCAATGGTGGGGAACATATCAATTCTTTTTGCCTACCCCTAGTCCTATGCAGGATCCATCTGATGTCCCTCCCGGTGGCCCGGTTCCTAGCCTACGTTGCCCAGCCGGATGTTCTCACCACTGGAGCCATATCACAGAGCTTCACAGCAGTTTTTATTATAAGGCTTTACAGTCAGATGAGTGAACTCTGCACCCTAATCTTGTAGTTCCTAATAGTATTAACTGGATACAGTACCTCCACTAGAAATTTCAAATAAATTATTTCTTAAATCATGTATAAGAATTACCCATCATGACATCACAATGCGTTTAGGAACACGTTACTTACCTAGGTGCTGCCGTTACTGGAAAACTTGTCGTTCTTTGATCAGGTGGGATACATTATGAGGTGCTTCACACATTTAAGAGCCCATTTCATTGAAGGTGCACAGGTTCCCTGTTATTAAAACCCACAATAAAGAACATATCCTGAGCTCCTCAGTGAGTAAAGCAATGACTTAGTATCCCTATTAGGATTATAGAACAGAACAGTCAGCATCAAGGAGACTTCCCAGCCAAGATCTTCACCATCTCATCTTCCTTCGTCAATGCCCCAACTATCAATAATTGAAATAGTATCCCTGGTTGTATTTTGTTCCCCTTGGCTTTCTGTATCTTCTATTCAGCCAGTAAATTCCATATCAAATTGATGTAGTAATCATTGGTTGAGTTAGTTGCTCCAAGCTACATACGTTGTGAAATACACCAGATATCCATAAAATCCCATCTTGATTCATTTACAGGTGGCTCTCTGGTAGCTTTATAGTGGAAACCAGACTGTAGCCCATCACCTGTTTCAAGATTCCTCAATGGGCGACGAGGATCCCCAATTTTTCCTTAATTCCTGCCTCTCATAGATTCCGTATGGAGCGGCATCCAGTGTTTCTGTTACAGTGTTTCAGCAAGTGACCTTTAGGTCAGGGCTGGAGAATTATTTGGATGTGTGTGTGTGAGCTTAATCCGTGCTTTGGGTAGGAAGCTTTGTAAGAAGATTGTTGCTTCTCTCTATCTCACACCTCGAACTCCTCTCTCTTTGCATTTCACACTCACCCATGCTTTCTCCTGCTGCGTTTTTTGCCCACTTCCCACTATGAATTAAAATTTCTGAGAGTCTACATAACCGGCACCTTAAAATATAAACAATAAGTCATGCTGCTTTCTCCTTTATGTTTTATTATAACGCACGGCATAACATAAAAGGGGGAAAACAGAAACATCTTAAAAGTGTAGTTGGGACATCTTCTCCCCATCAGATTTCCATGTTACATGTCTGGGTTTGATATAGATCTCAGAGACACAGAAGGAAATCTTGGTCCCAAGATTAAAAAAACCTGGATAGGGGGCCAGCAGTAATCATTTAACAATTACAATCAGCTCCATGTTTTAAGAGGCACATTTATAAACATTGATATACATGCAGGACCCCATCATGAAGCCCCCTACTACTAATTTAGCAGGGCCCCTCTCACACACAGCCATGTCCCTCATCCACACAGACACTCCCCAATTATGCCGAAGCCCACCCAGTATCCACCCACCCTACCTGCACTTTTCCATCTTAGGGAACCCCTCTACCATGGGACCCCTGACCTTAAACCCTGTACTGCCCTGATGGCAGCCATCTTTATATGCAGTAAACTACGCTACTATACAATTATATATTTACATAATTATAACCTGTCCAGTTATATACTGTGTACCTCTATCCAATCAGAAATGCATATAAAGTGTATCTCCATCCAATCAGAAAAGTAAATACAGTGTATCTCTATCCAATCTGAAATGTGCATACAGCATATCTGTATCCAATCAGAAAAATACATATTATGTATCTCTATCCAATCAGAAATGTGCATAGAGTGTATCTCTGTCCAATCAGAAAAATACATACAGTGTATCTCTATCCAATCAAAAATGCTTATAAAGTCTCTATCCAATGAGAAATGTGCATATAGTGTATTTCTATCCAATGAGAAATGTGCATACAGTTTATCTCTATTCAATAAGAAAAGTAAATACAGTGTATCTCTATCCAATCTGAAATGTGCATACAGCATATCTTTATCCAATCAGAAAAATACATATTTTGTATCTCTATCCAATCAGAAATGTGCATAGAGTGTATCTCTGTCCAATCAGAAAAATAAATACAGTGTATCTCTATCCAATCAAAAATGTTTATAAAGTCTCTATCCAATGAGAAATGTGCATATAGTGTATTTTATCCAATGAGAAATGTGCATACAGTGTATCTCTATCCAATCAGAAATGTGCATACAGTGTATTTTATCCAATCAGAAATGTGCATACAGTGTTTTTCTATGTAATGAAAAATGTGCATACAGTGTTTTTCTATGTAATGAAAAATGTGCATACAGTGTATCTCTATTCAATAAGAAAAGTAAATAATGAGTATCTCTATCCAATGAGAAAAGTGAATACAGTGTATTTTTAACCAATGAGAAATGTGCATACAGTGTATTTTTAACCAATGAGAAATGTGCATACAGTGTATCTCTATCCAATCAGAAATGTGCATACAGTGTATCTCTATCCAATCAGAAATGTGCATACAGTGCATTATATCCCTATGCAATCTGAGATGTATATATAACTATAACCACTTGAAGATATACAGTACATACAGAATCCCCTTTCCCTAATGATAAATTTGGATGTATTATACCCATGGCTCATCAGAAAGGTACATATATTATTATTTATAGATACAGATAAGGAATCAGATCTATATAGTTGCCATAGGATACTGTTAGAAGATAGATAGGGGTAGATAGGGTTGCCACCTGGCCGGTAAAAATGATGGCCAATCCCAATGGGAAAATAAGGTAAATGTATAGAAAAGCCGGTATTTTTTTCCAGAAAAAGTGGCAACCTTGGGGGGTAGGCCCTTCTCACAAGAGCTTACAATCAAAGAAAATATAATTCATATAAATATATTATTTCTATGTTCAGAATATTTAGATAAAATATTATGTAAATATAATGCTCCCCTAGCACATAAACATTGTTTTATTCCAGTTACAAAACAGGAAATACAAATAATAGCGATTTTGGGCAAATACAGTTTGTGAGCAATTTGCTTCCCAGTGTAAATTCTCATTAAAGTTCCGTTGATTGAAACAAATTCTAATTTGGTAAAGTGAACACCTGTAGCCCATTCCCTGCTGACAGTTTGGTGCCGCTGATCAAGCCCAAACTAATGAGCAGTAAATAATGAGACATCAACATGCTCCGATAGTTCATTAATGACTGATCCTTAAATCCTTATTGTGCCGCCTCAGCTCAATGTTTTGATGATTTTCTTATTAATCCTGTGAAAACAAATGGGTTGGAACCAGTGGTACATCTTAATAGAGCAGCATAATTATCTGCCCCCAGACAAAGGTGAGAAAAAAGTGCTTTGCTCATCTTATCTACTGTTGCCTAATAATTCTACTGCCAATTTAACTATTTCTATCAGACAGACTGTATCAATTGATCATTATTCTCCTATAACTTATTAACATACAAATATGGATACAAATTTGGATACAAATATTCTTTTGGGGATGTATTTGTTCAGAGACCAACCCAATTGTAATAATGATACTCAGAGTCTTGACAGAGGGAAATATGATTCCTCAAGAATTGTTCTAACGCCTGATTCACCCGCTCCGCTGCCCCATTGGTTTGGGGATGGTAGGCAGAAGAGAACTGAAGAGTGATGCCCAAATCTTTACATAAGGGTCGCCAGAACCTAGCTGTGAATTGAAATTCACTATCTACGCCAGGAAGCCGTGCAGCCGAAAGATGAATTGGATGAACAGCTGGGACAGTGTTCCCATTAGAGAGTGGGAGTTCTACAATGAAGTCCATTGCTAGGTGAGTCCAAGGATGAGAGGGAGTGGGTAGAGGTTGTAAAAGACCGCTGGGATGAGTATGGCTAGCCCTGGAAGTGGCACAAATAGTACAGGCAGCCACAAAGTCTTTGACGTCTTTGCGGATAGTTGGCCACCAGATTAGGCGTCGTAGAAGCTCTAGAGTCTTTTCAGGACCGGGATGTCCAGCCTGCTTACAACAATGAGTCTGTTGGAAGATGGGCAGGTGAATCTCAGAGGGTACAAACGCCATCCCAATAGGTGTATCAATAGGAGCGGAGGACTGACCAGCCAGGATTTGCTCGGCAAATTGAGGGAAAAGAGATGCAATAATTCTGGAGGGAGGAATAATAGGATCTTGCATTTCAAGGAGACGATCCACCGGAGTGAAACTTCGGGATAGTGTGTCCGCTTTCTGATTCTTGGAGCCAGGGCGACAGGTCAAGACGAAATTAAAGCGGTAAAAGAAGAGGGACCACCTCACCTGTCGGAGATTCAGTCTCTTGAGAGATTGTATGAATTGTAGGTTTTTATGGTCAATATAGATAGTATGGTCAGTATAGATAGTGACCGGGTTCGAGGCCCCCTCTAAGAGGTGGTGCTACCCTTCGAGGACGAGCTTTGCTGCCAGGAGTTCACGGTTTCCAACATCATAGTTCTGCTCCGCAGGAGAGAATTCCTTGGAAAAGTATGCACATGGATGTAATTTCCCATCAGCAGAGTGTCTTTGGGAAAGAATAGCATCGGCCCCCACATCGGAAGCGTCCACCTCAATGAAGAAGGGTAACAGAGGATCAGGATGTCGGAGGACTGAAGCAGAGGTGAAAGCATCCTTCAGGGATTGGAATGCTTCTAAAGCTGGAGGAGGCCATGAGTTAGGTCTACTCCCTTTTCAGATAAGAGCAAGAATGTGGGCAATACGAGAGGAGAACCCCTTTATGAACTGTCAGTAGTAGTTTGCAAACCCGATGAATCTTTGGATGGCCTTGGTGCTCAATGGAAGGGGCCACTTCTGGATCGCAGGAACTTTGGCGGAGTCCATCTCAAAGCCTTCTGGGGAGATGATGTAGCTGAGAAAAGGGATCTTGGACACCTCGAAGATGCACTTCTCCAACTTGGCAAAGAGAGAGAGTTCTTCCTCAGACGAGAGAGTACCTCTTTCGTCTGGGAGCGATGATTTTCCAAGTCTTTGGAGAAGATTAAGATGTCATCAAGGTACACGACCATGGAACTCCTGGAAGACGCCGGGAGCATTGCAGAGACCGAAGAGCATCATGAGGTATTCGTAATGCCCATTCTGGGTGTTGAATGCTGTCTTCCATTTGTCCCCTTCACGGATGCGGATGAGGTTGTATGCCCCGTGTAGATCCAACTTGGTGAAAACCTTAGCCCCTTTCAGTTGTTCAAACAGTTCTGTGATGAGCGGCAAGGGGTATTGGTTTTTAACCGTAATTTTATTAAGTCCACGGTAGTCAATACAGGGACACAGACCACCGTCCTTCTTCTCCACGAAGAAGAAACCAGCCTTTGCCGGAGAGGTAGAGGGACGAATAAAACCCCGCTGGAGATTTTCTTGGATATAGTCTTTCATGGCGGAAGTTTCCGCAGGAGAGAGGAGGTCAGTGCGTCCTCTAGGGGGCATGGTTCCAGGAAGAAGATCAACAGGGCAATCATAGTGACGATGAGGAGGGAGAAATTCCGTAGACTTTTTACAAAAGACATCAGTGAACTCCCTGTAAACCATCGGCAGGGATGGAAGATCTGTCGAGGAAATGGTCACATGGTGGAGCGGAGTAGTAGGTAAACAATATTCTTGACAATAAGAGATCTGACCGGAAGACCAATCAATGGAGGAGTCGTGTAGCCGAAACCAGGGTAATCCCAAGACGACTGTAACAGAGGGGCAGGAAATAATCAGGAACAATAATGTCTCTTTATGTAAAGTCCCAACCTGCACAGGCAATTCCTCAGATGTCATGGAGATTATCTGAGATGTTATCGGTCTGTCGTCAATTGCTGGAACCCGTAGGGGAATAGACAATGGATACAGGGGAACATCCATATATTTGGCAAAAAGAGCACCCATGAAATTCCCGGCAGCCCTGGAATATAGGGAAGCAGAGCAAATGTTGGTCTTAGTAGCCAGAATCTGTAATGGCAGAAGAAACCAGTAAGCGTTTTCTTTGGGTTCAGGAGTAATGCCACCCACATGTGTCATCCCAAGTTTACCTTGAAGAAGAGAACCCTTAGGCTTCAGAGGACAGGAATTGGCCAAATGAGTTTGGCCGCAACAGTACAGACCTGCCAAACGCCTCTGAAGTTTCTCCTGCTCAGAGAGACGAGCCCTTCCAACCTGCATGGGTTCTTCCGGAGGAATAACAGATGGCTGCTGGGATGGCAGAGGCAACAGGGGTCTTTGGAAGCGTGGAGTCACAGTTAGATGGAGTCACGCTCCCTGTCAGATTGATGCTCCCTGAGCCGTGTATCCACCTTGATGGCGATGGTAATTAGGTCCAAATCATCTTTGAGTCTGCAAGACAAGCCTTGATAGGATACAGCTGTGTACACCTCGTTGTTCCAGGCAGATTCAGCCATTAAGGTTCTGAAGTCAATGGCGTACTCACTGACGCTGCGGTTGCCTTGCAGAATCTGTAGAAGTTGGGGTGAGGCGTTGTCGATCCGACCAGGAACGTCAAAGACAGGCATGAAGGAAGGCCTTGGCATCGAGGGTCAACGGAGAATTTTTCTCCCAAAGTGGTGTTGCCCATTCAAGAGGTTTCCCCTCTAAACGGGACATCACATACCCCACCTTGGCGATTGTTCACTGGAGTATTGGGGGGGCTGGAACTCGAACTGGATCAAACACTGAGTAGTGAAACCTCTGCAGGCTTTCGGATCCCCACTGTAGCGAGGGGGTGGAGGAATGCGGGGTTCACCTGCCAATGAAGCCACAAAGGGAGGATTAACAGCCGCGGGAGGATTACTGACGACCAGAGACACAGAATGCATGTGGGAAAGTAGAGTATCCAGTACTTGCCCAATACTGATCTGCTGAACTTTTTTACTTTTCCATGCAGGACGCCAAACCCCGGAGAGCTCGTCCGACATCAGGCGTAGCTTCCTCAGGGGGATCCATGGCCCGATTATAATGTCAGGGGGCCTATCGGCTCCCAGCAGGAGTAGTCCAGACCAAGGAGGAAGCCCAGGGGTCAAAGTCCAAGTCTGCAGTACGCTGGAGAGGACAGAGGACTGAAAGGGACGGCCACGCTGAGTGGTCCTGACACAAATGTATTGTTACTTTTTATTCCTCCTCTTTCTATTCAGGCCTCTCCTATTCATATTCCAGTCTCTTATTCAAATCAGTGCATGGTTGCTAGGGGCATTTGGAATAATAAATAAAGAAAACCGATTACAAATTGTCTCAGAATATCCCTCTCTACATCATGCTAACAGTTAATTTAAAGGTGAACAACCCCTTTAATAATGATATGAAACCTGCTGCACCAAATCCCTTTTGGTCAATGTCAGACTGGAGGGGCCGAGACCCACCAGGGCTTCCAACACAGGGGCCCACACCCCCCTTCCGGACCCCCAGTCACAACCCTCCTCTGGGCCCCCCACGCTGCTGAATTAGAGACTGGAATATGAATAGGAGAGGCCTGAATAGAAAGATGAGTAATAAAAAGTAACAATAAAAATAAATGTGTAGCCTTAAAGAACATTTCTTTTACATGGGGTCAGTGACCCCCTAATTGACAGCCGGAAAGAGTCAGAAGAAGAAGGCAAATATTATTAAAGTTGACTTAAAGGTGAACAACCCCTTTAATAACTATCTGCTCCTTTATTATCTGATTTACACCCTGCCCTTTGGTAAAGTCGTGGACGTATTGAAGGGTCAGTTCCTTTGGTTTGTATTGAGCCAGTGCTACGGAGTATAAACATAGATGGATTATGTCTCCTACAAATTGTCTCTGCATCTCTCTATTCTCACAGCTTTTGTATCTGCTTCAATTTCCTTCTCATGAAGCCACATTATTATAATTCTTCTTCTTCCATGATTTCAGCCCAAACATGAAGATGACATTATGGTTAGAAATCACAATATCAGACAACAGTTTTCTGATGATTTCCTGCCTTTCCCTCCCTGTATATATTATAGTGAGAATTTAAACACATTACTGGTGTCTCTCATCTTCTTGTGGGAAAGTCTATGTGGTGATTAAAGGGCCACCTGACCTATATCCCATAAGCTGATAAGAGTAATCGGCTCACAGTGATTACACCCTTGTCCTGTTCCTCCGAATAGCCGGCCCCAAGTTTTATACACTCAGCAAAGGCTTCTACACCGACACTCTTACTGTTACACACCAACACTCTTACTGTTACACACCAACACTCTTACTGTTACACACCGACACTCTTACTGTTACACACCAACACTCTTACTGTTACACACCTACACTCTTACTGTTACACACCAACACTCTTACTGTTACACACCAACACTCTTACTGTTACACACCAACACTCTTACTGTTACACACCGACACTCTTACTGTTACACACCAACACTCTTACTGTTACACACCTACACTCTTACTGTTACACACCAACACTCTTACTGTTACACACCAACACTCTTACTGTTACACACCAACACTCTTACTGTTACACACATAAACTCTTACTGTTACACACCAACACTCTTACTGTTACACACCTACACTCTTACTGTTACACACCTACACTCTTACTGTTACACACCTACACTCTTACTGTTACACACCAACACTCTTACTGTTACACACCAACACTCTTACTGTTACACACCAACACTCTTACTGTTACACACATAAACTCTTACTGTTACACACCAACACTCTTACTGTTACACACCAACACTCTTACTGTTACACACCTACACTCTTACTGTTACACACCAACACTCTTACTGTTACACACCGACACTCTTACTGTTACACACATAAACTCTTACTGTTACACACCAACACTCTTACTGTTACACACCAACACTCTTACTGTTACACACCAACACTCTTACTGTTACACACCAACACTCTTACTGTTACACACCAACACTCTTACTGTTACACACACTACACTCTTACTGTTACAACCACACTCAAACACACCTTTTACTGTTACACACACTAAACTCTTACTGTTACACACCAACACTCTTACTGTTACACACCAACACTCTTACTGTTACACACCTACACTCTTACTGTTACACACCAACACTCTTACTGTTACACCAACTGACACTAAACTCTTACTGTTACACACCAACACTCTTACTGTTACACCCACATCTTACTGTTACACACCACAATCTTACTGTTACACACCAACACTCTTACTGTTACACACCACACTCTTACTGTTACACACCAACACTCTTACTGTTAACACACCACACTCTTACTGTTACACACCTAAACTCTTACTGTTACACACCAACACTCTTTACTGTTACACACCTAAAACTCTTACTGTTACACACCAACACTCTTACTGTTACACACAACCTTACTGTTCACACACACTCTTACTGTACACACATAAACTCTTACTGTTACACACCAACACTCTTACTGTTACACCAACACTCTTACTGTACACACCACACTCTTACTGTTACACACACTAAACTCTTACTGTTACACACCAACACTCTTACTGTTACACACCAACTCTTACTGTTACACACCAACACTCTTACTGTTACACACCAACACTCTTACTGTTACACACCAACACTCTTACTGTTACACACCAACACTCTTACTGTTACACACAACACTCTTACTGTTACACACACACTCTTACTGTTACACACCAAACTCTTACTGTTACACACCACACTCTTACTGTTACACACCACACTCTTACTGTTACACAACACCTTACTACACTCTTACTGTTACACAAACGCAACTACATCTTACTGTTACACACCACACTCTTACTGTACACACAAACTCTTACTGTTACACACCAAAACTCTTACTGTTACACACCACACTCTTACTGTTACACACCAACACTCTTACTGTTACACACCACACTCTTACTGTTACCACACAACACTCTTACTGTTCACACAACACTCTTACTGTTACACACACCACACTCTTACTGTTACCCCACACCTAACTTTACTGTTACACACCAACACCTTCTGTTACACACAAACTCTTACTGTTACACACACACTCTTACTGTTACACCAACACCTTACTGTTACCCCACAAACTCTTACTGTTACACACCTAACACTCTTACTGTTACACACCACACTCTTACTGTTACACACATAACTCTTACTGTTACACACCAACACTCTTACTGTTACACACAACACTCTTACTGTTACACACCAACACTCTTACTGTTAACCCCAAACTACACCACTCTCTTACTGTTACACACCAACACTCTTACTGTTACACTAACTATCACACACTCTTACTGTTACACACCAACACTCTTACTGTTACACACCAACACTCTTACTGTTACACACAAACTCTTACTGTTACACACCAACACCTTACTGTTCACACCAAACTCTACTGTTAAACAAAACCTTCTCAAACTCTTACGTTACACACAACCTCTACTGTTACACAAAATTTACTGTACAACAACACTCTTACTGTTACACACCAAACTCTTACTGTTACACACCACACTCTACTGTTACACACCACACTCTTACTGTTACACACAACTCTTACTGTTACACACCAACACTCTTACTGTTACACACCCAACACTCTACTTTACAACACACTCTGAAACACTCTTACTGTTACACACCAACACTCTTACTGTTACACACATAAACTCTTACTGTTACACACAACACTCTTACGTTACACACAAACTCTTATGTTACACACTAACTCTTACTGTTACACACCAACACCTTACTGTTACACACACACTCTTACTGTTACACACCAACACTCTTACTGTTACACACCAACTCTTACTGTTACACACAAATCTTACTGTTACACACCAACACTCTTACTGTTACACACAAACTCTTACTGTTACACACCACACTCTTTCTGTTACCACCAACACTCTTACTGTTACACCTACTCTTACTGTTACACACCAACACTCTTACTGTTACACACAACACTCTTACTGTTACACACAAACTCTTACTGTTACACACCTAACTCTTACTGTTACACACCAACACTCTTATGTTACACACCACACTTTACTGTAACATAAACTTTACTTAAACACACATCTTACTGTTACACACAACATTATGTACACATCTTACTGTTACACAACCAACACTCTACTGTTACACAAACTCTTACTGTTACCACACTCTTACTGTTACACACATTTCGTTAACACACTCTTACTGTTACACACCACACTTTACTGTTACACACAAACTCTTACTGTTAAACAACACCTAGTTACACTACCTTTACTGTTACACACATAAACTCTTACTGTTACACACCAACACTCTTACTGTTACACACCAACACTCTTACTGTTACACACATAAACTCTTACTGTTACACACCAACACTCTTACTGTTACACACCAACACTCTTACTGTTACACACCAACACTCTTACTGTTACACACATAAACTCTTACTGTTACACACCAACACTCTTACTGTTACACACCAACACTCTTACTGTTACACACCAACACTCTTACTGTTACACACATAAACTCTTACTGTTACACACCAACACTCTTACTGTTACACACCAACACTCTTACAGTTACACACATAAACTATTACTGTTACACACCAACACTCTTACTGTTACACACCAACACTCTTACTGTTACACACATAAACTCTTACTGTTACACACCAACACTCTTACTGTTACACACCAACACTCTTACTGTTACACACCAACACTCTTACTGTTACACACATAAACTCTTACTGTTACACACCAACACTCTTACTGTTACACACCAACACTCTTACTGTTACACACCAACACTCTTACTGTTACACACCAACACTCTTACTGTTACACACCAACACTCTTACTGTTACACACCAACACTCTTACTGTTACACATCTAAACTCTTACTGTTACACACCAACACTCTTACTGTTACACACCAACACTCTTACTGTTACACACCAACACTCTTACTGTTACACACCTACACTCTTTCTGTTACACACCAACACTCTTACTGTTACACACCTACACTCTTACTGTTACACACCAACACTCTTACTGTTACACACCAACACTCTTACTGTTACACACCAACACTCTTACTGTTACACACCAACACTCTTACTGTTACACACCTACACTCTTACTGTTACACATCTACACTCTTACTGTTGCACATCTACACTTACTGTTGCACATCTACACTCTTACTGTTGCATATCTACACTCTTACTGACATTATCATCCCCATCATAACTCTTTATGATGCCATCTGGGCTGTAAGGTGACTAAACATTTCTCTGACCCACACACACACTCAATATTTCGGATTCGGCTGTATCCCTGAATCCATCTTGGAAGACCCGGCCGAATACCGAACCGAATCTGAATTTGCATATGCAAATTAGGGGCAGGAAAGGAAAAAGTGGAAAAAATTGGTTTACTTCCTTGTTTTGTAACAAAAATTCACGTGAAATCCTGCCCTCCCCACAATTTGCATATGCAAATTAGGATTCGAATTCGGTTAGGCCAGGCACAAGGATTTGGCCGAATCCGAATCCTGCTGAAAAAGGCCGACCCTTAGCCGAATCCCGAACTGAATCCTGGATTCAGTGCGTCCCTAATTATAATCACCTTTGGATCCTCTATATTTATGGGCCCGCCAGCAGCAGCTATTATCCACTGTTACTATAGACACCATCTCTCCCTACTATACCTGCTATCCCACAGTCACACTCCCTTCCCAGAGACTATTATCCACTGTTACTATAGGCACCATCTCTCCCTACTATACCTGCTATCCCACAGTCACACTCCCTTCCCAGAGACTATTATCCACTGTTACTATAGGCACCATCTCTCCCTACTATACCTGCTATCCCACAGTCACACTCCCTTCCCAGAGACTATTATCACAATGTTACTATAGGCACCATCTCTCCCTACTATACCTTCTATCCCACAGTCACACTCCCTTCCCAGAGACTATTATCCACTGTTACTATAGGCACCATCTCTCCCTACTATACCTGCTATCCACAGTCACACTCCTTCCCAGAGACTATTATCACTGTTACTATAGGCACCATCTCTCCCTACTATACCTGCTATCCCACAGTCACACTCCCTTCCCAGAGACTATTATCCACTGTTACTATAGGCACCATCTCTCCCTACTATACCTGCTATCCCACAGTCACACTCCCTTCCCAGAGACTATTATCCACTGTTACTATAGCACCATCTCTCCCTACTATACCTGCTATCCACAGTCACACTCCCTTCCCAGAGACTATTATCCACTGTTACTATAGGCACCATCTCTCCCTACTATACCTGCTATCCCACAGTCACACTCCCTTCCCAGAGACTATTATCCACTGTTACTATAGGCACCATCTCTCCCTACTATACCTGCTATCCCACAGTCACACTCCCTTCCCAGAGACTATTATCCATGATCACATTCTATATACTGCTATCCACATACATCCCTTCCAGAGCTATATCATGTTACTATGCCATCTCTCCTACTATACCTGCTATCCCACAGTCACACTCCCTTCCCAGAGACTATTATCCACTGTTACTATAGCACCATCTCTCCTACTATACCTGCTATCCCACAGTCACACTCCCTTCCCAGAGACTATTCATTCCACTGTTAACTTATAGAAAGAGCACCCATCATCTCCCCTACTATACCTGCTATCCCACAGTCACACTCCCTTCCCAGAGACTATTATCCACTGTTACTATAGCACCATCTCTCCCTACTATACCTGCTATCCACAGTCACACTCCCTTCCCAGAGCTATTATCCACTGTTACTATAGGCACCATCTCTCCCTACTATACCTGCTATCCCACAGTCACACTCCCTTCCCAGAGCTATTATCCACTGTTACTATAGCACCATCTCTCCCTACTATACCTGCTATCCCACAGTCACACTCCCTCCCAGAGCTATTATCCCACTGTTACTATAGGCACCATCTCTCCCTACTATACCTGCTATCCCACAGTCACACTCCCTTCCCAGAGACTATATCACTGTACTATAGGCACCATCTCTCCCTACTACCTGCTATCCCACAGTCACCTCCTTCCCAGAGACTATTATCCACTGTTACTATAGGCACCATCTCTCCCTACTATACCTGCTATCCCACAGTCACACTCCCTTCCCAGAGACTATTATCCACTGTTACTATAGGCACCATCTCTCCCTACTATACCTGCTATCCCACAGTCACACTCCCTTCCCAGAGACTATTATCCACTGTTACTATAGCACCATCTCTCCCTACTATACCTGCTATCCCACAGTCACACTCCCTTCCCAGAGACTATTATCCATTGTTACTATAGACACCATCTCTCCCTACTATACCTGCTATCCCACAGTCACACTCCCTTCCCAGAGACTATTATCCACTATTACTATAGACACCATCTCTCCCTACTATACCTGCTATCCCACAGTCACACTCCCTTCCCAGATACTATTATCCCACTGTTACTATAGACACCATCTCTCCCTACTATACCTGCTATCCCACAGTCACACTCCCTTCCCAGAGACTATTATCCACTGTTACTATAGACACCATCTCTCCCTACTATACCTGCTATCCCACAGTCACACTCCCTTCCCAGAGACTATTATCCACTGTTACTATAGGCACCATCTCTCCCTACTATACCTGCTATCCCACAGTCACACTCCCTTCCCAGAGACTATTCATCCCACTGTTACTATAGGCACCATCTCTCCCTACTATACCTGCTATCCCACAGTCACACTCCCTTCCCAGAGACTATTATCCCACTGTTACTATAGGCACCATCTCTCCCTACTATACCTGCTATCCCACAGTCACACTCCCTTCCCAGAGACTATTATCCCACTGTGACTATAGGCACCATCTCTCCCTACTATACCTGCTATCCTACAGTCACACTCCCTTCCCAGAGACTATTATCCACTGTTACTATAGGCACCATCTCTCCCTACTATACCTGCTATCCCACAGTCACACTCCCTTCCCAGAGTCTATTATCCCACTGTTACTATAGGCACCATCTCTCCCTACTATACCTGCTATCCCACAGTCACAATCCCTTCCCAGAGACTATTATCCACTGTTACTATAGGCACCATCTCTCCCTACTATACCTGCTATCCCACAGTCACACTCCCTTCCCAGAGACTATTATCCACTGTTACTATAGGCACCATCTCTCCCTACTATACCTGCTATCCCACAGTCACACTCCCTTCCCAGAGACTATTATCCACTGTTACTATAGGCACCATCTCTCCCTACTATACCTGCTATCCCACAGTCACACTCCCTTCCCAGAGTCTATTATCCCACTGTTACTATAGGCACCATCTCTCCCTACTATACCTGCTATCCCACAGTCCCACTCCCTTCCCAGAGACTATTATCCACTGTTACTATAGACACCATCTCTCCCTACTATACCTGCTATCCCACAGTCACAATCCCTTCCCAGAGACTATTATCCACTGTTACAATAGAGTATTCTGTCTAATTACTAGGGCCAATGCGCCAAGACTCAACAATACCCATTCCCCAGCCTGATTGGTTGAGCTAAAGCAATGGACCCAGACCTCATGGTTCCCAAGACCTTTATACTACTGCACAGTGCCATCTGGTGTACACTGTGAGAACTACAGGGTTTACATAAGCACTAGGTCCCCATAAGGACCCACTTAGGCGTCCATATTACTAGGGATGTGCCTGTCTGTAATATGTGAGGGTGTATAAATTTTCACATCCCTACACCAGTATTATAATACCAGGGTACTTTCATACTGTAATGGGTTGGCCTGGGACATACCTGTGGAAAACTCATACCATAAAATTATAAATGCCTAATGCAATAAACTTAAAATTAAAAAAAAAAAATTATAATATAAATAAAAAACTCCAAACAGAATCATCTCTCTCCATATTTCCATAAACATTTAACTCCTGGACCTCAAAAATGCGTAAAGATTGGGACAATCCTGTCCTGTATCCAATCTCTATATCCAGTATTCTTTTCTGCATAATGATATTCTGGCTCAATCATGCCCCCTACTGGCCTTACAGACTTTATTTATCATTTTGTCACAGCCCTGAGAGTTCTGATAAAGTGTGAGTCTGGTTTAGATGCAATACTACAGGTATTCAGCCTCCTCAAAATAATTCTCCTCTGTTACACACAGTTCTTCAACTGCAAATATAAAACAACAGCTGGTCGTTTTAACTACTTATATCTATAGAAAATGAATTTAGTGAGCAGAAAAGAGGCATGTGATCCACTGAGTTTTATGCAGAGCAACGTCACAAGAAGTTCCAAAAAGACTGGCGGGTGGTGCCGTTGTTTCAGATTCATTAAATTAGCAGTGATACAATCGCTGCCTCAGGCACAAGGTAGGGCCACTTTTTTCTTGCAAGAAAATTGTCTTCCGTTTATGAATAAATCAATCCAAGCCAGGGTCTCCTCAGGGTTCTTTGGATCTGATAATGACCGGGATTATATCTTGTAATAATAACGGCTTCTCCGTCTCTATCCCCATTGTTACACATGATGTTATTTGTATCATTTCTTTTCTTTTGTAACAATGTATTTGTGTCAGTTCTACAGGGGGAACCTTCCAGAAGATGATCATCATTCTTACAGTGTCTCCAGCATCTTCTCAACTGACCCTTTGGCCCATTATCAGACCACGTTGTACAATTCACTGACCATGCTCATGTTCCATATTAAATGTAAGGCCCATAATGTTATTATTTAGCTGGTTTATTCATGTACCCAATGTGGTTTAATCTCCCTTCCAGAAGAGAAATAGATCATCTATGAAACAGACGTAGCTTCCCCCAATATCCCTTGAGATGTCCTCTGTGACAAGTTTGAAGTCCTGGATCATTGCTCTTATTGAGAAGCTGAAACTTTAGCCTCGTGCAATAAGTTCATTATATAAAATATGCCATTTTTAGTCCTATTTAGTTTTAGGGTTTCCTTCTCCTTTAAACAGATCTTGTTTGGCTGGAAGCTATTCTGTCTCTCTAACTCCCAACATAATGGAATTATAACGTCACTCCACAAACTGCATGATAGATAGAAAGAGATAGATAGATAGATAGATGATAGATGATAGATAGATAGATAGATAGATAGATAGATAGATAGATAGATAGATAGATGACAGATAGATAGATGATAAATAGATAGATAGATAGATAGATGATAAATAGATAGATAGATAGATAGATAGATAGATAGATAGATAGATAGATAGATAGATAGATAGATAGATAGATAGGAAGGGAGAACAATATACAAGGCACAATGTTTAAATGTAGATGGAAGCAGCAGTCCTGTTATGGCAGCTGAGATTCTAGCTATCTGTATAACAGAACATTCTGTCCCAGTGGCTGCACAGATCCTATCTGATCCCCATTGTAAGCAGCAGTCCTGTCCTGCTTTATGGCAGCTGAGATTCTAGCTATCTGTATAACAGAACATTCTGTCCCAGTGGCTGCACAGATCCTATCTGATCCCCATTGTAAGCAGCAGTCCTGTCCTGCTTTATGGCAGCTGAGATTCTAGCTATCTGTATAACAGAACATTCTGTCCCAGTGGCTGCACAGATCCTATCTGATCCCCATTGTAAGCAGCAGTCCTGTCCTGCTTTATGGCAGCTGAGATTCTAGCTATCTGTATAACAGAACATTCTGTCCCAGTGGCTGCACAGATCCTATCTGATCCCCATTGTAAGCAGCAGTCCTGCCCTGCTTTATGGCAGCTGAGATTCTAGCTATCTGTATAACAGAACATTCTGTCCCAGTGGCTGCACAGATCCTATCTGATCCCCATTGTAAGCAGCAGTCCTGTCCTGCTTTATGGCAGCTGAGATTCTAGCTATCTGTATAACAGAACATTCTGTCCCAGTGGCTGCACAGATCCTATCTGATCCCCATTGTAAGCAGCAGTCCTGTCCTGCTTTATGGCAGCTGAGATTTTAGCTATCTGTATACTATATCTGTGCCATATTTTGGTACAATAGAGGATAAATTGCAGAGAACAAGTACCTGTTCTTGCCCAATAGAGGGCACTGCTTAACTATTTTTTTTTTTTTTTTTTTTGATTCAGAATCTAAATTCACCTTTGATATTTCTGACCTGTATTTCAGCTGTTGGAGTAACTGCAGCATCAGTTTGTTAGGTCTAAAACAGGGGTGTCCAAACTTTTGGCTCGCAGGGCCACATTGGAAAAAGAAAAATTGTCTGGGGCCACACATGAAATACACAAACACGTTTGATTTGTAAAAGAAAAGGAAATACACAGAAAAGAACTACAATGCCAGTTGGATAACCAGATGGAGCTATACACTGGAATATGGGACACCTGGATATTAAATAGACCTATTATTATATTATTATTATTAACTGGGCAATGGAGTCCCCCCTCCTCCTATATCCTTTGCAACATGACGTTTCCTCGGGAACAAAGCTGGGCCGCATTCATATGCATCCTGGGCCACATTTGGCCCTCGGGCCGCAGTTTGGACACCCCTGGTCTAAAATATTGTATATTTTATTAAAGTTATTTTTAAATAAAATCTTATTTTTTTAGTTTTGTTAATTTAGGTTTCTTAGTTGGTTTATGAATTAAGACAAATGTAATCTGCTACAGCACAATCCTTTCCTAAGACAACACCTACCTGTTGGCCTACCATTCTTCCGGGAGTAATATATATAATATATAATGAAATGGGCACATATTGATCCTTCCATGCATTCTGGGGGTATTATACATGGAATTTGAACTGTATTTATCTGCTGTGTGTTCTGGGGTATTATACATGGAATTGGCACTGTATTTATCTGCTGTGTGTTCTGGGGTATTATACATGGAATTGGCCTTGTATTTATCTGCTGTGTGTTCTGGGGTATTATACATGGAATTGGCACTGTATTTATCTGCTGTGTGTTCTGGGGTATTATACATGGAATTGGCACTGTATTTATCTGCTGTGTGTTCTGGGGTATTATACATGGAATTTGAACTGTATTTATCTGCTGTGTGTTCTGGGGTATTATACATGGAATTGGCACTGTATTTATCTGCTGTGTGTTCTGGGGTATTATACATGGAATTGGCCTTGTATTTATCTGCTGTGTGTTCTGGGGTATTATACATGGAATTGGCACTGTATTTATCTGCTGTGTGTTCTGGGGTATTATACATGGAATTGGCACTGTATTTATCTGCTGTGTGTTCTGGGGTATTATACATGGAATTGGCACTGTATTTATCTGCTGTGTGTTCTGGGGTATTATACATGGAATTGGCCCTGTATTTATCTGCTGTGTGTTCTGGGGTATTATACATGGAATTGGCACTGTATTTATCTGCTGTGTATTCTGTGGTATTATACATGGAATTGGCACTGTATTTATCTGACGTGTGTTCTGGGGTATTATACATGGAATGGAATTGGCACTGTATTTATCTGCTGTGTGTTCTGGGGTATTATACATGGAATTGGCACTGTATTTATCTGCTGTGTGTTCTGGGGTATTATACATGGAATTGGCCCTGTATTTATCTGCCGTGTGTTCTGGGGTATTATACATGGAATTGGCACTGTATTTATCTACTGTGTGTTCTGGGGTATTATACATGGAATTGGCACTGTATTTATCTGCTGTGTGTTCTGGGGTATTATACATGGAATTGGCACTGTATTTATCTGCTGTGTGTTCTGGGGTATTATACATGGAATTGGCCCTGTATTTATCTGCCGTGTGTTCTGGTGTATTATACATGGAATTGGCACTGTATTTATCTGCTGTGTGTTCTGGGGTATTATACATGGAATTGGCACTGTATTTATCCTGCTGTGTGTTCTGGGGTATTATACATGGAATTGGCCCTGTATTTATCTGCTGTGTGTTCTGGGGTATTATACATGGAATTGGCACTGTATTTATCTGCCGTGTGTTCTGGGGTATTATACATGGAATTGGCACTGTATTTATCTGCCGTGTGTTCTGGGTATTATACATGGAATTCGCCCTGTATTTATCTGACGTGTGTTCTGGGGTATTATACATGGAATTGGCACTGTATTTATCTGCTGTGTGTTCTGGGGTATTATACATGGAATTGGCCCTGTATTTATCTGCCGTGTGTTCTGGGGTATTATACATGGAATTGGCACTGTATTTATCTGTTGTGTGTTCTGGGGTATTATACATGGAATTGACCCTGTATTTATCTGCTGTGTGTTCTGGGGTATTATACATGGAATTGGCACTGTATTTATCCTGCTGTGTGTTCTGGGGTATTATACATGGAATTGGCCCTGTATTTATCTGCCGTGTGTTTTGGGGTATTATACATGGAATTGGCACTGTATTTATCTGCTGTGTGTTCTGGGGTATTATACATGGAATTGGCACTGTATTTATCCTGCTGTGTGTTCTGGGGTATTATACATGGAATTGGCCCTGTATTTATCTGCTGTGTGTTTTGGGGTATTATACATGGAATTGGCACTGTATTTATCTGCTGTGTGTTCTGGGGTATTATACATGGAATTGGCACTGTATTTATCCTGCTGTGTGTTCTGGGGTATTATACATGGAATTGGCACTGTATTTATCTGCCGTGTGTTTTGGGGTATTATACATGGAATTGGCACTGTATTTATCTGCTGTGTGTTCTGGGGTATTATACATGGAATTGGCACTGTATTTATCTGCTGTGTGTTCTGGGGTATGATACATGGAATTGGCCCTGTATTTATCTGCCGTGTGTTCTGGGGTATTATACATAGAATTGGCCCTGTATTTATCTGCCGTGTGTTCTGGGGTATTATACATGGAATTGGCACTGTATTTATCCTGCTGTGTGTTCTGGGGTATTATACATGGAATTGGCACTGTATTTATCCTGCTGTGTGTTCTGGGGTATTATACATGGAATTGGCACTGTATTTATCCTGCTGTGTGTTCTGGGGTATTATACATGGAATTGGCCCTGTATTTATCTGCCGTGTGTTCTGGGGTATTATACATGGAATTGGCACTGTATTTATCTGCCGTGTGTTCTGGGTTATTATACATGGAATTGGCCCTGTATTTATCTGCTGTGTGTTCTGGGGTATTATACATGGAATTGGCTCTGTATTTATCTGCTGTGTGTTCTGGGGTATTATACATGGAATTGGCTCTGTATTTATCTGCTGTGTGTTCTGGGGTATTATACATGGAATTGGCACTGTATTTATCTGCTGTGTGTTCTGGGGTATTATACATGGAATTGGCACTGTATTTATCTGATGTGTGTTCTGGGGTATTATACATGGAATTGGCCCTGTATTTATCTGCTGTGTGTTCTGGGTATTATACATGGAATTGGCACTGTATTTGTCTGCTGTGTGTTCTGGGGTATTATACATGGAATTGGCTCTGTATTTATCCTGCTGTGTGTTCTGGGGTATTATACATGGAATTGGCCCTGTATTTATCCTGCTGTGTGTTCTGGGGTATTATACATGGAATTGGCACTGTATTTATCTGCTGTGTGTTCTGGGGTATTATACATGGAATTGACACTGTATTTATCTGCTGTGTGTTCTGGGGTATTATACATGTAATTGGCACTGTATTTATCTGCTGTGTGTTCTGGGGTATTATACATGGAATTGGCACTGTATTTATCTGCTGTGTGTTCTGGGGTATTATACATGGAATTGGCACTGTATTTATCTACTGTGTGTTCTGGGGTATTATACATGGAATTGGCCCTGTATTTATCTGCTGTGTGTTCTGGGGTATTATACATGGAATTGACACTGTATTTATCTGCTGTGTGTTCTGGGGTATTATACATGTAATTGGCACTGTATTTATCTGCTGTGTGTTCTGGGGTATTATACATGGAATTGGCACTGTATTTATCTACTGTGTGTTCTGGGGTATTATACATGGAATTGGCCCTGTATTTATCTGCTGTGTGTTCTGGGGTATTATACATGGAATTGACACTGTATTTATCTGCTGTGTGTTCTGGGGTATATACATGTAATTGGCACTGTATTTATCTGCTGTGTGTTCTGGGGGATTAATACATTGGAATGGCACTGTATTTATCTGCTGTGTGTTCTGGGGTATTATACATGGAATTGGCACTGTATTTATCTACTGTGTGTTCTGGGGTATTATACATGGAATTGGCCCTGTATTTAATCTGCTGTGTGTTCTGGGGTATTATACATGGAATTGGCCCTGTATTTATCTGCCGTGTGTTCTGGGGTATTATACATGGAATTGGCCCTGTATTTATCTGCCGTGTGTTCTGGGGTATTATACATGGAATTGGCACTGTATTTTTACCCAAACACAAAAATCTCGCCATGGCTAGGATAAATAATATAATACATGGAAAACGTTTATTTTATTATAATCTTCTTTATTGATAGGAAATGCTGATGAGTAGTCGTTTGTCTGTCCATAGAAAGCTTTTCTTGCTACATGAGTCCATTGTTCCTGTCCACATGATACTCCCTGCAAATTAATAAGGAAATCATTACACAATGAATTTATTAGACAAGGGAAAATAAAGACTGAATGTACAATGGAATCTAAACTTTACATCAAAGTCTGTAAAAAGTCTGTATTTGTCTCGGTTATAACATGTAATAAACTGGATCAGCTGATGCACAAGTCTCTCTGGCTCTTCCTATAGAGAGACTGTTTATTTAGCTTGTGAGATTTCAGCATCGTAGGGCGGATCCCGCACAGGAACCTCACATCTGTGGTTAATTATTCTCTATTTTATTTTGGTGAAAGCAAAAGGGAGTCTTAAAGGTCAATCAATGGGAGTCATCCTTCCTCCTCTCTGCTCATTCGAAATGCTTTCTTCATATAAAAACAGCCAATTCATATGATACATAGGTTTTTATTTATTTTCTCTATAATCCATAGAATACTAAAAATAATGGACACTTTAATTAACCCCTATAGTAGAAGGGGATACCTATGCTGTCATAGTTTTATGGGATCTCTCTGTACAGACTATGAGCAAACTTAGGGGACTGTTCCTGCTGAATTGTGCTTAGTACAGGGAATACCTATGCTGTCATAGTTTTATGGGATCTCTCTGTACAGACTATGAGCAAACTTAGGGGTCTGTTCCTGCTGAATTGTGCTTAGTACAGGGGTATACCTATGCTCAGGCCCGGACTGGCAATCTTTGGGTTCTGGCAAATGCCAGAGGGGATGCTGTATGGTTCAATAGAAAGTTACCATATAGTGGGCTGGTAGGGGGCTGTTTGGGCCTCTGTGTACTTGGAATGGCAGGGCCTATTTTGACTCCCAGTCCAGGCCTGCCTATGCTGCCATAGTTTTATGGGATCTCTCTGTACAGACTATGAGCAAACTTAGGGACTGTTCCTGCTGAATTGTGCTTAGTACAGGGGATACCTATGCTGCCATAGTTTTATGGGATCTCTCTGTACAGACTATGAGCAAACTTAGGGACTGTTCCTGCTGAATTGTGCTTAGTACAGGGGAATACCTATGCTTCCATAGTTTTATGGGATCTCTCTGTACAGACTATGGGCAGACTTAGGGGACTGTTCCTGCTGAATTGTGCTTAGTACAGGGAATACCTATGCTGTCATAGTTTTATGGGATCTCTCTGTACAGGCTATGAGCAAACTTAGGGGACTGTTCCTGCTGAATTGTGCTTAGTACAGGGAATACCTATGCTGCTATAGTTTTATGGGATCGCTCTGTACAGACTATGAGCAAACTTAGGGGACTGTTCCTGCTGAATTGTGCTTAGTACAGGGAATACCTATGCTGCTATAGTTTTATGGGATCCCTCTGTACAGACTATGAGCAAACTTAGGGGCTGTTACTGCTGAATTGTGCTTAGTACATGGGAATAAAGGCATTGGTTGATATGTCTGCACAGACTTTAGTAGTGGGGTGGGTGCAACTTACATGGGGAGACAGGGAGTCTGTGGGTGGCACTTGAATTCCCTAATGGCAGGTTACATGGTGATATTTAAACTTCTTATACATTCAAATAGCATGTGGGGGGCAGGGAGAAAATGAATGATAAGTCATTTATATAATAAAATATAAGGAACCCTTCTGCTACAGCCCCACAGCTCCCTCCTTAGCAATGAGCGGGTCCCAGCTGGGACTGGGCAAACAGGTCATTTCTAGCCGCAGTGCTTTACAGCAGCCATTCCTTTGAAGTGGAGCTTTTATTGCCTTTTCAATAGAATTAATCAAATATCCTCAGAGGGGTGGGCACGCTGCCCGCTTTTCAATAGCCGGCCAATGGCACCTTTCTCATTACAGTAGCAAAGGGCTCAGGGATTGCATGTTGACAAATACTATTAGGACGCTATTTATAAACGCTCTCATTACCATTTTTAGTGCTTTATTACTTTTATGTGAGTTGCCTGCTTTTCCTAATTGATGCCGACAACATGAGGATGAAATGCAGCCGCTCAGATCCAGGAAAGTGAATTACCCCGGGTGCAGCTTGTGGTACGTTACAGCCCAATATGTGGCTTAGAATATCCGTGTCCGGCAAAGCGGAATCTAAGTTTTGGGATCTAATATGTGTAATGAGGTGGGTTGGGCATTCTTTCATTAAGGAGCAGCTTTATTAAAGGGCAGATTTATCAAGGGTCGATTTTCGAATTTGAAAAACTTTTGAAATTTAAATTCAAAAAGACCAACTGAAATTAAATCAAAGGGTTTTTTTTTGGCCAAATAGTTTTCGATCAAATAGGTCAGTTTTCGATTAAATTTCCCCCCCAAAAAATTGACTCCACTTAGGTTCTAGGAGGTCCCCCATAGGCTAAAATAGCGATTTGGCAGGTTTTAGATGCAAATGGCCGAGGTCAAATTTTTAAAAAGACAGTACATGATACATTTTTTCAATTCTTTTTTTCAAATTCATATCCAATTTGGACTATTCCCTAGTCAAAGTACACAAAAATTTGCTAGAAAATTCTAATATCTTTAATTCAAATTTTTACTTCGACATTTGATAAATCTGTCCTGACACCAGATTTCACCCACTATCAGCATAGAAGGGGTTTCTGTACTGTAAGGGCAGTCACTTTATGGGATTCCCTACCAAGACAGGGGAATAAGTGATTCATTGGTGGGGAGGAAAGGAGATCTCACCATCAGCATAGGAAGGGGTTCTTTACTGTAAGGGCAGTCAGGTTATGGGATTCCCTACCAAGAGAGGGGAATGAGTGATTCATTGGTGGGGAGGAAAGGAGATTTCACCATCAGCATAGGAAGGGGTTCTTTACTGTAAGGACAGTCAGGTTATGGGATTCCCTACCAAGAGAGGGGGAATGAGTGATTCATTGGTGGGGAGGAAAGGAGATTTCACCATCAGCATAGGAAGGGGTTCTTTACAGTAAGGACAGTCAGGTTATGGGATTCCCTACCAAGAGGGACAGGAATGAGTGATTCATTGGTGGGGAGGAAAAGAGATCTCACCATCAGCATAGGAAGGGGTTCTTTACTGTAAGGGCAGTCAGCTTATGGGATTCCCTACCAAGAGAGGGGAATGAGCGATTCATTGGTGGGGAGGAAAGGAGATTTCACCATCAGCATAGGAAGGGGTTCTTTACTGTAAGGACAGTCAGGTTATGGGATTCTTTACCAAGAGAGGGGGAATGAGTGATTCATTGGTGGGGAGGAAAGGAGATTTCACCATCAGCATAGGAAGGGGTTCTTTACTGTAAGGACAGTCAGGTTATGGGATTCCCTACCAAGAGGGACAGGAATGAGTGGGACCACTGCCAACTGACTTTAATACAGCCATTGCCACTGATAGCAACATCTGTCTGGATGTTTATATTCTGTGCACTGCTGGTAATGACTTTTAACAATCTAACAAAAGCCAGATGTTTAACTTGACCTGAAGGAAAACTTACTTGTGCTTCATTGTTTTAGCAGTCAGAACCAGAACCAGAATCAGGAGAAGACAGGGACAGATAGACACTGATTTCAATAGCAAGTGCAATTACTCTATATAGGGAAGTTGCTTAGAATTATATTGTAAAAAAAATAAAGAAAATAAATACAGTTTGTGGTTGAGACTTGCCTGAAACCCCCAATAAATGGTATCTACCAACTCCTATATTTAATAGGAGGTAACTTTAACAATGCTTTAACAGCTAGCCAGTAAATGCTTCCTGCTGATTGGTTGCTATAGGAGGCGATTAGACCAGTAGCAACATTTGCACCTTTATTATATTTCACGAGAAATGTTTCTATGATGTTGTGATTGTTCTAAATATAGGAGCTGACATATTGTCTTAATGAGACAGATGTATGGCATGCTCTGGGCAAAGTTCTCTGCTCTGTATGACTATTTCTGTCTTGTTTATGGCCAAGAAACTATTGTTCATGTGTTACCAAGATATAGTTATCATATGTCTCAGCACCTCTTTCTGCCAGATAACATTATATATATGTATATATTATATATCTGTGTAACTTACCCATCTCCAACCCTTACATTGTTACTGGTTGATTGTCCTGTAATGCCATGATTTTACAGTATAACAAGTATGTATTTACGAACACTGTACCCTGACCCATAGCTTGTGGACAATTGCTTTACATGGTTACTGAAACCCTCAGTGACTTCTAATATCCTTAGCATTTACAGTAGGGGGTACATTATCTCTTATAATACATGACTGATACTCAGAGTTCCCTGTATAACTCAGCCTGCAGCCTTGTGCCTTTATATGGTCACAGAACAACCCCTCAGTGACTTCTAATATCCTTATCATTTACAGTAGGGGGTACATTATCCCTTATAATACATGAGTGATACTCAGAGTTCCCTGTATAACTCAGCCTGTAGCCTTGTGCCTTTATATGGTCACAGAACAACCCCTCAGTGACTTCTAATATCCTTATCATTTACAGTAGGGGGTACATTATCCCTTATAATACATGAGTGATACTCAGAGTTCCCTGTATAACTCAGCCTGCAGCCTTCTGTCTTTATATGGTCACAGAACAACCCCTCAGTGACTTCTAATATCCTTATCATTTACAGTAGGGGGTACATTATCCCTTATAATACATGAGTGATACTCAGAGTTCCCTGTATAACTCAGCCTGCAGCCTTGTGCCTTTATATGGTCACAGAACAACCCCTCAGTGACTTCTAATATCCTTATCATTTACAGTAGGGGGTACATTATCCCTTATAATACATGAGTGATACTCAGAGTTCCCTGTATAACTCAGCCTGCAGTCTTGTGCCTTTATATGGTCACAGAACAACCCCTCAGTGACTTCTAATATCCTTATCATTTACAGTAGGGGGTACATTATCCCTTATAATACATGAGTGATACTCAGAGTTCCCTGTATAACTCAGCCTGCAGCCTTGTGCCTTTATATGGTCACAGAACAACCCCTCAGTGACTTCTAATATCCTTATCATTTACAGTAGGGGGTACATTATCCCTTATAATACATGAGTGATACTCAGAGTTCCCTGTATAACTCAGCCTGCAGTCTTGTGCCTTTATATGGTCACAGAACAACCCCTCAGTGACTTCTAATATCCTTATCATTTACAGTAGGGGGTACATTATCCTTATAATACATGAGTGATACTCAGAGTTCCCTGTATAACTCAGCCTGCAGTCTTGTGCCTTTATATGGTCACAGAACAACCCCTCAGTGACTTCTAATATCCTTATCATTTACAGTAGGGGGTACATTATCCCTTATAATACATGAGTGATACTCAGAGTTCCCTGTATAACTCAGCCTGCAGCCTTTTGTCTTTATATGGTCACAGAACAACCCCTCAGTGACTTCTAATATCCTTATAATTTACAGTAGGGGGTACATTATCCCTTATAATACATAAGTGATACTCAGAGTTCACTGTATAACTTCTGAGCCTGAGACTAGTTCACTGAAAGGTTCATTTGGGGGGGGGGGTTCGTATGCTGTAGGTTTATCTATGGAATCATTCTAAATGGAAAATGAGGATTCTCGGCAGGATCCTCTGATAAAGGGGTGTATGAAGTGTAGATCTCTAAGCAGAGAGAGAGAGAGAGCGAGAGAGAGAGAGAGAGAGAGAGACGAGAGAGAGAGAGAGAGAGAGAGAGAGAGAGAGAGAGAGAGAGAGAGATAACCATTCCCAGATCTGTGGGATAGAGGCAAGATGCTAATACACTAATACACTGTTCCAGCACAATCATCCAAGGGGGGGGGGTTACATTTCCAGCAAGCCGGGATGATTTATTCTGTAAAGGGATCAAAGCAAATGTATTATATGGAAAATATAAACCTCCTGCTGAATCTCTTTCTTGTGTGTGTGTTGATGACAAATGAAAGGGCAAGTGATGTAGAGAGCGAGATAGGATTGTGGAGCCCCTGATTAAACACAGCCCAGTGCATATGTAATGTAATCTGAACTGGGACTTGCGGAACGTCACACCGGCTCCCTGAGATAAAAACCAGATGATATTCCCATTATTTGTTTGGATGCAAATGCGGCCTATTGACAGCTCAGCCATCATGTGCTTATTTCTCCCTAATGAAACATTCCCAGTGCCGGCCTGGACTAGTAACCTAATAGGAGGCACTCTAAGCTACATAGGGGGGCTTTTGGGCAGCGCCAGACTGGGTGTCCAGGGCTCACTGGGTCAGCAAATACATGGCCCCTCTTTTGACTTCAAGAGCCCCCCCTCCCAATGTCTGCCCTCCATCTCCCCATAACCCATAGTGACACTGGGAACAGAACTGGGTCAGGAGGAACCATGAAGAGCAGGGCCCTCCAGGGTTTTTCTTTGTGTCCCACCAGCCAAAATCACAGTCCAAATATAACAGAGATTGGGATCATTGGGCTCTAACTGGGATGAACCTGTGTCTAACCTGACCCTGCTGACCCCTGTCCCACTATTTACCTCTAATCTCACACACTACCTATTGCCAGCCATGGGGCATAACATTACATAATAAACTTTCCATAATGGTCTGTGCCAAAACACATCAATAAAGGCGTTTTTATTATTCCCATCTAGAAACAAGTGACACCATCATAACATTGGAAGTGATGCCGTCTGAGAGCAGGTAACACATAGAGAAGCCTGAGCGATCCAGTTGTCTGTGAATTTTCGTAACTTGAAAAAACTCAACTTTTTTCAAAAAGAGAGGTAGAGAAGCCAACCTACTTGGACCTGCATCCATAATTGTGGTAACCTACCTGATACTGCTAAATAAAGAGAGTAATGGGTGACTGTCATGAGAGAGACTTGTAAATAAAACTTCTAGTTGGGTATAAAGTACAGTGTAAATCAGTTTCATATCTAAGCCTATGCAAGATGCATTGAGAGTGGGCACTATCTGAGATGCACATTAATTAAGCAAATAAGGTCAGTTATAATAATAATAGCTATTATTAGCAATATAGAGCCTTTCCCCCTTTTAGCCTCACAAGGTTGTCGGATCTCCTCTCCCATTATCACCCTACTTTTCATTTATTCTTCTGGCTCTCTTCCCTTCTCCTTCCCAGCCCATTTCTCAACCATCACTGGAAAAATAGGTCCATCTTAAACCCATACAATGACGTAGCTCATAACCGTAAACCCATGGATTGTAGGATGTGGCCTTCCCATAGATTCATTTTTGACCGTAGACCACAGTTCTTTTATGATAGTCCAGCACCCAAATATGGGAAAAACTGGATAGTTGTCCCTTTGGCATGCAAAATCATTGGCCTTGGGTAAGGGTGAAGATTCCTGATAATGTAGGGTCAAGGAGCCTAGATTAGGTTCTTCTGAAGCTTGGGACTATTGGGTATCTTGGTATGTTCAGTTTGAGGTACATTAAATTTTCTTGTTTTGTATAATAAAACCAAAAAGGGTAATGTAAATGTAAGCTAATTTAAAAAAACAATGAGTAACCCAAAAATGTAGGTCCATGCGCTAAGGACACTCATCTGCCTGCTATCGGCGAGCCCTTTTTTCCATTCTTAGGTAGTTTGTGGCACAATGGATAGTACTAAGCATATTGCAGATTGTTGTTGTTGTTGTTATTCTCAAATGATCTTTTACTAAAACAGGAAACTATAGCCCTGCAAGTCTGATACTTAAAATGGTAACACAAATGATATTTCTGAATGCTTCATTATTTTTCTTAGAACATTTACATGTCTATTTAAAGAAACAGTTCACGTAGAAAGTCCATTGCCCCAGGGTGAATGGAATATCTGATTTGACTTTTTCTTCCAGAATTCTCCATGTTCCAGGATCCAAACATCCGAGTCCCTGCCCCAGAAGGACAAACATTTTAGGAAATTGTTCACATCAGATATAAAGAAAGCCTTACTTACCCATCATTCTATATGTATCTCAGATGGTGATATCCAAAGAGAAGAATGTTATAGGCTTTATTACTTATTATGTATACTTAATTGGAAACTTGATGTAACAGGGGTCTCTATGATGTTTACATGAGTGTGAGTTAAATAAATGATCTTAGAATGTATTTTATCCAAGTGGCTTTTATGTGATTAAAATGGTAACCATCCTCTGTAAATGGATGAACGTATTCCTCGAAGGTTGTGGATTCAATTAAGTTGAAAGACGTTGTGTTCCTACAGTAATGGATGGGAATTTGTATTTATGATCTTGCACGTGTGTCCCTTTGCCCTTCAGCCCGCAGGGGTCAAGGCACTCTCTGAAAATGAATTGTATGAGTCAATCTGCTGATTTAATCAATGCAATAGCCAGAACATTCCAGCCAATGTGTAGAAAAGGCAAACACTCAGCTCAGCGATCCTCTATTGACTGGTCTTGTAGAGTTGGAGGTTCTACAAGGCTTGGGTGCATCTAAGTATGAGGTGATCTTGCCCTTAGGGCATTGGTAGTGGTTCCATGGGGATGTGGCAAAATGATCAATTTATCTCCAATTAACTGTGAGGTCATTGACCCCCAAAACATTCACTTTGAGTGACCCTTCAGTCCCATCCTATGGAATATGAAAAGCTGGATCTCCAGGCTGCTGGCTTTGAATCATTACCAAATATTTAGAATACAAGCACTGGCGAAGAATATGATAATGTCTATGACATGGGTTGGGAATTTGACCTTCTGCCTCAGGCTAATGAACGTAGCTGAAGGTAAGTCACACAGTAAAGATCAGAGAAGGAATAGGCTAATGATAGATTGAACTGTTTGGGTCAGATCAGTTTAAATAGATCAGCAACAGAAAAAAACAAGTAGACATCCAGCTTATTGGAAATTCTCAGGCTTGGCATCTCTCCACCAGCTACATGTGACATCAGCCTTGTTGAAAGAGCAAAGTATTAATAGATAAACATTTTTCTATGATATAATGTTAAAAACATATTTTTTACCTTTTTCTTCTATAACTGACGCCTATTAAAAGAAAACGTCCAAGGATAACGGCCCTATAGGCCAAAACATGTTGTTTAATAAAACACGGGTTTATTGACTTTCTCTTGATAACTTATTCTACAAAACTGTCTCCATCTTGACCTACTGTCTCCATGTTGCCATACTGTCTCAGTCCTTTCCTGCTGTCCTGATGTCTTCCATATTGCCCTACTGTCTCTGTCTTGTCATACTGTCTCCATCTTGCCTTTGTCTCCATCTTGTTCTTCTGTCACCTTCCTTCTTGCCCTACCGTCTCCATCTTACCCTACTGTCTGTGTCTTGCCCTATTGTCTCCTTCTTGACCTACTGTCTCCTTTTTGACCTACTGTTTCCATCTTTCCCTAATGTCTCCATCTTGTCCTACTGTCTCCATCTTGGCCTACGGTCTCTGTCTTTCCCTGCTGTCTCCATCTTACCTTTGTCTCTATCTTGTTCTTCTGTGAACTTTCTTCTTGCCCTACTGTCTGTCTTGTCCTACTGTCTCCATTTTACTCTATAGTATCTGTCTTGACCTACTGTCTCCTTCTTGACATACTGTCTCCATCTTGTCATACTTTTTCAGTCTTGTCCTACTCTCTCTATCTTGTCCTACTGTCTCCATCTTGTCCTACTATCTCTGTCTTTCCCTACTGTCTCCATCTTGTCCTACTGTCTCCAACTTGACCTGCTGTCTCTGTCTTTCTCTACTGTTTCCATCTTGTCCTACTTTCTCCATCTTGTCCTACTGTCTCTGTCTTTCCCTACTGTCCCCATCTTGCCCTACTGTCTCCATCTTGTCCTACTGTCTCCATCTTGCCCTCCTGTCTTCCATCTTGTCCTACTGTCTCCATCTTGTCCTACTATCTCTGTCTTTCCCTACTTTCTCCATCTTGTCCTACTGTCTCCATCTTGTCCTAATGTCTCTGTCTAGCTCTTTTGCATCCATCTCCACCTCTGTGCACCAGTCTAAAGACAGTTCTGCATACAACAGACCTACGGAGACACCTTTTATCCTACAACCCTCAAAACCTTTTCCCAGCATATAACAAATTCAACGCTATGACTCCCATTCTTGCTATACTCCCTTCCCTTCACAAAATCTTTGCTTGATGTAGAAGAAATGAATATATCAAGGCTTTCAGCCCCGTCTCAGCACATTCAACTTCTTACACACTGAGCAACAGCACATTTTGACTCCTCTATTCAGGCATCACCTTCCTCTGCAGCGACTGCTGACTCTAAATTCTCATTAGAATATCTCAATCCTTGTAACTGGCGCCTTGTAATCCATCACAGCCTTCTCTCCCGCTGCAGTTTCCTCCGTCAGTCATTGAAGTTACCGACACTGTGGTCTTAATCTGCGCAATAACGTGGAACTTTTCTTTGTCACTATGAAAGGCTTTGAGCTTTTATTCTATATGAGTGGAAGGGGGCTCTATATGAACAGTCTGTTCTCCCTGTTACCGCACAATACTTTCATGGGGTTTTTTTTAGATGCACATTTTTAACTCACTGTTTATTAGAATAATGGCTGTTTTTTTTCACTTTCACTGGTGGAAACAGGCTGAATACAGAAAAGTAAGGGCGAGAGGACACAGGAAAACAAAACGTTTATGGAATCACGCTGAGAGTTCCAACACAGACTCATATTGTGTTTGGCAAGGAAATAATTCCATATAAAAATGACTCGGCTCTTGCTGGAATCAATAGAAAAAAACCTTCGTTGTGTCATTTCTACTGTTTGGGACGAGAGACTGAAATAGCTGAACTAGTAAAGTGTCACCCAGGAGGATATCTGGCAGTTGGTGTTATACTCAAGGCTTATTGTAATAACTGGCACTTGCCTCAGGGGCCCCTCAGAGGCAAATCATAGATACGGGAACAGAGTATGGAACATGTAATAATTGTTACATTATTTTCTATACGTTAGGGATGTCCATCTGCTGTTGTTGATCTCGATCATCTGCTTCTATTTGTGGTGTCACTTTTCTTAAAGGGATGGTTCACCTTAAGTTAACTCTTAGTATCTTCTAGGGTGGCCAATTCTAAGCAAATTTCCAATTGGTCTTCATTATTTATATTTGGATGGTTTGTTAATTATTTTCTTTTTTTCTTCCGACTGTTTCCAGCTTTCAAATGGGGGGTCACTGACCCCGTCTAAAAAACAAATACTCTGTAAGGCTACACATACATTGTTATTGCTGCTTTTTATTACTCATCTTTTTATTCAGGCCTCTCCTATATATATCACAGTCTCTTATTCAAATCAACGCATGGTTGCTAGGGTATTTCAGACCCTAGCGACCATACTGCTGAAATTACAAACTGGAGAGCCGCTGAATAAAAAGCTAAATAAGTCAAAAACCACAAATAATAAAAAATGAAAACCAATTACAAACGGTCTCAGAATATCCCTCTCTACATCATACTAACAGTTAATTTAAAGGGGAACAACCTCTTTAACTATATGTGTGTCTTTTTTTAACCTCTACAACTATGTAACTATATTGTAATTGATATATGTATACAGGTATGGGATCTGTTATCCTGAAACCCGTTATTCATAAAGCTCTGAAATACGGAAAGGCCACCTCCCACAAACTCCGTTTTATCCAAATAATTAAAAATTTTAAAACTGATTTCCTTTTTCTGTATAATAATAAATAAGTCGCTTGTACTTGATCCCAACTAAGATATAATGAATCCTTATTGGAAGCAAAACCAGCCAATCGGGTTTATTTAATGTTTATATCATTTTCTAGTAGACTTAAGGTATGAAGATCCAAATTACAGAAAGATCCGTTATCCAAAAAACCCCAGGTCCCGAGAATTCTGGATAACTGGTCCAATACCTGTACTAAATTCAGGTATAAAAGCTATTATCTAGAATGCTTTGGAACTGGGGGTTTCCGGTTTCCGGAGAGAGAGTCTGAAGGGCAGCACACAGTGGCGGAACTACCGGGGGAGCAGGGTGTGCGAGCGGGCCAGGGCCCACACCTCCTCAGGGCCCCCCGGCAGCACCGCAAGCCACTGAAATCCCCACTAAAATTCGGCCATACGGAGGGGGCGGGTCCTGGCTGCGCGTCACGCACCAGGGCCCGCCCCCCTCTAGGAACTCTACTGGCAGCACACTTGATAGGACCGCAACATCAACCAAAGTCCTATGAGTGTTCCGTGTCCTTTATGCTGATATGCCTATATGCCTATATATATATAGGACCAGGGGTGGAGGGTAAATTGTTTGTGGGGGAGGCTTCCAAACAAAATAGCCCTGACATTTCAAGTACATAGAGGCCCAAAAAGCCCCCTCACCAGCGTAATAAATAGTCAGTGTTGGACTGGGGCCGGGGCCCACCAGGACTGCTGCCTCCCTCCACCACTCGGCCCCCCACACTCCCCCCGGGACCCCCGCAACAGCCACAACTCCCCTCTGGCCCCCTTTGTGCATACTTTTTTCTTCTTGGGGGACCAGGTAGGGAGATCCGGTCAGAAGCAGCGGTATGCAGGGATTGGCCCAGTCAGACCATGGGAATAGTCTATAGCATTTTATAGCAGCCCCCCTTGTATTTCTCAGAATCCACAGTCAAACTGGGCCGGGTACCAACAGTAAAATGAAAGGCATTCCATTTCAGAACTTAAGTCTCCCTAAATCTTCCTTATTCTCTGGCTCCACAAGCAGCCTGATACCTGGAACTGAAATCAGAGATGGAGAGACGGAATTCTTGGAAAGAACAACATGAAAGTGCAGAAAGGCGCGGCCACCCAACAAGTGAGCTTTGCTGCTCCACACGGGAGTCATTTTCTCCTTACAGGAGTGGCTGGAAGTTCTTTGCGATGATGGAATAATGGTAACGGATAGTGTTAAATGTTAGTGAGATGATGTACCTGCAACAAGGGTTAACGGATCGATTATGCCATAACATAAAAATATATATATATTTCATTTAAAGGTAGTCTCTGTGGATTTTTGGTTGCAAAGCAAAGGCAAAATAAGGATATAAAAAGCTGAAACACTGTTGAACCCAACATTTGGGGGACTTAGACTGTAAGCTCTATGGGGCAGGGACCACCTTCCAACTATGTCTCTTACCACAAAGCACTTAAGCTCTTTGTCCTGATATGATTCTGTATATATTTATTATGTGATTTGTTTTCCCTGTGTATACTTTTATATATATTGTACTTTATGCACAGTACAGCACCGCGGCTTCTTAACAGCACTTTACAAATAAAGTTATACATACACACATACAAATGAATCAAAGATAAAGGATGTCGGATATTTTAGGGGGGAACTCGCTAAACCCTTTTTAGCCCCGACAAGCTATAAATTGATCCCTTTTATGACCAGTAAAACATTTGGCAGCAAATGGGAAGGCGACGGCTGTTTCGTAGCAGAAGGTTTATGGGCTCTTTAGAAATTCTGAATGGGTTCCCTGCGCTGGGATTATAACCCCATATCTCCCAGTTTATATTACTGCAACAAATTGTCCAAATAATGATTTAACCCCTTTATTTCTGCATTAAACGGCAACATGGTGACGCTAATTAATGGCGGCAGCAAATTATCCTGGGGAGGGTAATGTACGTTTCAGCAGGAGGCTTATTGGGGAATTTGTTAAGTTAATGGCCGGGTCAGACTGGGCTGGAGGGACACCAGGAATAATCCCAGTGGGCACCGTGGGGCCAGGTCTACTCCATGCCTTGAACTTGTGTCGCAAATAAAAGTAAAGAATTGTGATGCAACCTGCAGGCACGGGGGATGGTGGTCGTACGTGGAAGAATTTACGCAATTCACCAGAAGGAAAGGGTGCTCAACCTCCCACTGGGGTGGGGGCCATTGGGTGGCAGCCCCAGTAAGCCCCGGACACCCCAGTCTGACACTGGTTAATGAACAGAGCACCAACATGGAGAGCTCGACCCAATCCCAAGTAAAACACTTGTTGTAAGTATAGGGTGCAGGCTTGATAAAGGACCCGGAGGGGTCCGAAACGTTGCCCCTTTGTGATGTATATTTTGGGCTTTAATAAATCACCGTTTGGACACAATTGCAACTAACAGGTGTGCATCCGAATTTCTTGGTTAATGAACAGAATCATTATCCTGACCAATAGGATAATGATCATTATAAGGGATACACCGAAACCAGGATTCAGCCTTTTTCAGCAGGATTCGGATGAATCCAAGTGCCTGGCCAAACCCTTAAAGTCACGTGACTTTTCCTAGCCTTGATTTGCATATGCAAATCTGGGTTCATATTCGGGCAGGGATTCAGACAAATCTTTCATGAAGGATTAAGCAGAATCCCAAAAAAGTGGTTTTGATGCATCCCTTCTCATTACAAGGCCTGGATTTCAGGCGTCTAGGTCACTGGGTGGGGACAGGAGTTTGCGTCTCCAGTTCTCCTTATACTGTATTGTGGCTGATTGACATCCCTAAAATTTTAAATTTTACAATTTTTTTGACATTACCTAAAATGTTACCACCCTTTGTGGCCTTACTACAAATCCAGGCCTGCTAATTAGAAACGCCTATATTAAGTAATATCCTTTAATTTAAACTGCACAGGAGAAACAGAAGATAATATTCTTATTAAATGAAATATTAGACATAAAGGGCCACATAGTCTGGATTTCTGTTTTCTGCCAGAGAAGCAGTTGCAGGAACACCTCCCAACATTTTGGAAATAGAAAGAGGGAGAAAAAGATTTGCTGCTTGGAGATTGCCAAAAAATTATTGACCACGCCCATTTTGTGGCCACACCCCCCAAATGACCATGTTAATTTTACTAAAATTGGCAGGTTATGAAAGTCTGAACACATTTCTGTGGTTTTTATGTGTTATTACAGTTTTGCTAATGAAGGTGAATTACCCTTTAAAGCTGCAAGTCACAGTTTCCCAAAGGGACCTGCTTATCTTAAATTGTTACAGTTGTTTCTTTGCTTATCTTAAATTGTTATAAATGTTTCTTTGCTTACCTTAAAGGCAGAGACACAAGTTCAGATTCGGGGAGATTAGTCGCCCAGCGACAAATCTCCTTTTCTTCAGGGCGACTAATCTCCCTGAACTGCCTCCCGTCGGCTAGGATGTAAATCGTCAGTGGGATGTCAATCGGTGCACTTCGTTTTCTGAAGTCACCCGAAGTTGCCTCACAAGGAAACTTCGGGCGACTTCAGAAAACGAATCGTTCCGAACTGCCTCCCGCTGGCTAGAATGTAAATCGCTGCCAGGAGCCAGTTCGGGGAGATTATTCCCCCCTGAAGAAGATGCGATTTATCGCCAGGCGACTAAATCTTCCTGAATCTAAGCGTGTGTCTCTGCCCTAAATTGTAACAAAAGTATCTAAGTGCAGCTGCCACATATTCTCGGCTCTCTGCCAAAAGTCAATTAAGTTAGAAACTTTGTATCTTTTTCAGATCAAAGAGAAAGTCTGGACATTTCAGTGACAATCCGAGACGGGTTGAGTTGTCAAAATCGGGACTGTCCCGTGAAAAACGGGCCACTTGGGAGGTATAGTTGCAAGGATTATAATCCCACATACAGTACAAGCAAAGAATGGGAGAGATATCAGTAAATATTCTTCATTCCTGCCTCTCTCTGTGTACTAATTAGATGAAGAAACCTGCCACCTGGATGTCAGCGCTACACCTTAGGCAGGTGATATTATAATCACAGCAGAACAGGCCGCAGAGCAGATTGCACGGGGGGCGCATTATCCTAAGGCACATCTAACTGCCCTATATATTTTCCATGTTTCATTATAATATGGGAGCTGTCAGAAGGGAATGGGTTGCAGATAATAAGCCAACATCGGATTCTCTGTGTGACACATCATTAGCCATAGTTTGCCTTGCAAAGAGGCAGGAGAGACAAGGTTCTGTGTGAGTCTGGAATTGGAAATGACAGTTACAAGCCAAGGGAGCGCTGTTCTAATTAGAATATTCTCCGAGTAATTTCCCTTAAAATGTGTCCTAATAAGTTATGGCTTTCACTGCAGGGACCTCGCACACAAATGCAAAAGATTCTGTTACAGTTAAAATGCAGCTTAAGCTCCCTATAGACTCGGGTAAAGTCAATGGGTTTTGGGCAGAAGCCAAGATTTATTTGTCTATTCTTCATCCTTGCAGGGCCGGCTCAAGGGCAAAGCAGCCTAAACTGGAGTTTTAGGGTGTCCCTCTGCAACAGCCCTACTGTGGGTGCATCGACAGGAATAGATTAACAAATAAGCCGCTCTCTTTATTTCTCCTCTTCTGCTTCTCTTCTATATGCGTAAGCTGCCACTAGTTAAACATCTGCAGGCCCGGATTTGTGGAAAGGCCACCAAGGCCCAGGCCTAGGGCGGCAGGATTTTAGGGGGTGGCATGTTGCCCAACCACACCCACACAAAAACACTGTGGATCCGCAGGAGATACAATCATTTTTTAAATTTCCCATAAACCAATACCCATTTCTCCCGATGATGAAAATTTGCATGAATAAAGGGGAGGGGACAGGGACTATTTACTATGTAAATCCGGCTCTGCGCATCTGCACCATGGCATCTAATGCTGGGAGTCCCTGTGTCATCTAATGCTGGGAGTCACTGTGGCATCTAATGCTGGGAGTCACTGTGCCATCTAATGCTGGGAGTCACTGCGGCATCTAATGCTGGGAGTCACTGCGGCATCTAATGCTGGGAGTCACTGTGGCATCTAATGCTGGGAGTCACTGTGGCATCTAATGCTGGGAGTCACTGTGGCATCTAATGCTGGGAGTCACTGTGGCATCTAATGCTGGGAGTCACTGTGCCATCTAATGCTGGGAGTCACTGCGGCATCTAATGCTGGGAGTCACTGTGGCATCTAATGCTGGGAGTCACTGTGGCATCTAATGCTGGGAGTCACTGTGGCATCTAATGCTGGGAGTCACTGTGTCATCTAATGCTGGGAGTCACTGCGGCATCTAATGCTGGGAGTCTCTGTGGCATCTAATGCTGGGAGTCACTGTGGCATCTAATGCTGGGAGTCACTGTGGCATCTAATGCTGGGAGTCACTGTGTCATCTAATGCTGGAGATCACTGTGCCATCTAATGCTGGGAGTCACTGTGGCATCTAATGCTGGGAATCACTGTGGCATCTAATGCTGGGAGTCACTGTGCCATCTAATGCTGGGAGTCACTGTGCCATCTAATGCTGGGGTCACTGTGGCATCTAATGCTGGGAGTCACTGTGGCATCTAATGCTGGGAGTCACTGTGCCATCTAATGCTGGGAGTCACTGCGGCATCTAATGCTGGGAGTCACTGCGGCATCTAATGCTGGGAGTCACTGTGGCATCTAATGCTGGGAGTCACTGTGGCATCTAATGCTGGGAGTCACTGTGGCATCTAATGCTGGGAGTCACTGTGGCATCTAATGCTGGGAGTCACTGTGCCATCTAATGCTGGGAGTCACTGCGGCATCTAATGCTGGGAGTCACTGCGGCATCTAATGCTGGGAGTCACTGTGGCATCTAATGCTGGGAGTCACTGTGGCATCTAATGCTGGGAGTCACTGTGTCATCTAATGCTGGGAGTCACTGCGGCATCTAATGCTGGGAGTCTCTGTGGCATCTAATGCTGGGAGTCACTGTGGCATCTAATGCTGGGAGTCACTGTGGCATCTAATGCTGGGAGTCACTGTGTCATCTAATGCTGGAGATCACTGTGCCATCTAATGCTGGGAGTCACTGTGGCATCTAATGCTGGGAATCACTGTGGCATCTAATGCTGGGAGTCACTGTGCCATCTAATGCTGGGAGTCACTGTGCCATCTAATGCTGGGGTCACTGTGGCATCTAATGCTGGGAGTCACTGTGGCATCTAATGCTGGGAGTCACTGTGGCATCTAATGCTGGGAGTCACTGTGGCATCTAATGCTGGGAGTCACTGTGTCATCTAATGCTGGGAGTCACTGCGGCATCTAATGCTGGGAGTCTCTGTGGCATCTAATGCTGGGAGTCACTGTGGCATCTAATGCTGGGAGTCACTGCGGCATCTAATGCTGGGAGTCACTGTGGCATCTAATGCTGGGAGTCACTGTGGCATCTAATGCTGGGAGTCACTGTGTCATCTAATGCTGGGAGTCACTGTGGCATCTAATGCTGGGAGTCACTGCGGCATCTAATGCTGGGAGTCACTGTGGCATCTAATGCTGGGAGTCTCTGTGGCATCTAATGCTGGGAGTCACTGCGGCATCTAATGCTGGGAGTCACTGCGGCATCTAATGCTGGGAGTCACTGTGGCATCTAATGCTGGGAGTCACTGTGCCATCTAATGCTGGGAGTCACTGCGGCATCTAATGCTGGGAGTCACTGCGGCATCTAATGCTGGGAGTCACTGTGGCATCTAATGCTGGGAGTCACTGTGGCATCTAATGCTGGGAGTCACTGTGTCATCTAATGCTGGGAGTCACTGCGGCATCTAATGCTGGGAGTCTCTGTGGCATCTAATGCTGGGAGTCACTGTGGCATCTAATGCTGGGAGTCACTGTGGCATCTAATGCTGGGAGTCACTGTGTCATCTAATGCTGGAGATCACTGTGCCATCTAATGCTGGGAGTCACTGTGGCATCTAATGCTGGGAATCACTGTGGCATCTAATGCTGGGAGTCACTGTGCCATCTAATGCTGGGAGTCACTGTGCCATCTAATGCTGGGGTCACTGTGGCATCTAATGCTGGGAGTCACTGTGGCATCTAATGCTGGGAGTCACTGTGGCATCTAATGCTGGGAGTCACTGTGGCATCTAATGCTGGGAGTCACTGTGTCATCTAATGCTGGGAGTCACTGCGGCATCTAATGCTGGGAGTCTCTGTGGCATCTAATGCTGGGAGTCACTGTGGCATCTAATGCTGGGAGTCACTGCGGCATCTAATGCTGGGAGTCACTGTGGCATCTAATGCTGGGAGTCACTGTGGCATCTAATGCTGGGAGTCACTGTGTCATCTAATGCTGGGAGTCACTGTGGCATCTAATGCTGGGAGTCACTGCGGCATCTAATGCTGGGAGTCACTGTGGCATCTAATGCTGGGAGTCTCTGTGGCATCTAATGCTGGGAGTCACTGCGGCATCTAATGCTGGGAGTCACTGCGGCATCTAATGCTGGGAGTCACTGTGGCATCTAATGCTGGGAGTCACTGTGGCATCTATGTTCTATCCCCTGCTCTCTCTGTGCAGATACTTGTCAATGAGCAGATACAACTTACCAAACTCCCATCTCCCCTGTGACACTCTTGTAATTCTGAGTTCTACTTTAATGACTTCTTACTCCTTAATTGCAAGTGGGATAAGGGTTTATCCCAAAATGTTTTGGTATTTCATAGGCATCAGAACCAGGTGGACATGGGACCAGGGCCAGATTTAGTGGGCAGAGCCCAGAGGCTGCGCAGCCCTGGCGCCCACCATATACCTCCCCTCCAGTGCGAGCGCACATGCACACCTGCACCCTAGAGCTGGGGAGCTGGGCGACATGCCACCCCTATCATTCTGCCGCACTAGGCCCGGGCCTTTGTGGCCTCGCCATGGGACAAAGTCAAACTTTTCACTACACTGAAACTTTCCACCCTGATTCCACACTCTAATTGGGCCTATGGGTTTGAACTTGGAGCTAATTAGGATTTACAGCACCACCATCAGTGGAGCACAGGGGAGACCTCAGTCAGGAGAAATGTGGCAGAAGGAGGCCTTGAAAGTGCAATTCCCCTGGTTTAGTGGGAGTGGGTTGCATGGATCATGGGTGGGGTTTTGCAATGGGCATCTTCTATTTCATTTGGGCCCATTCTACTGATTGGCAGGACCCACCACCAAGGGGTCCCAAGTGACCAATGGTCTAATAAATTGGGCCCTTTGTGGGGTGGTCCCTGCTAACTTAATGAAATGGGGCCCCATCATGGGAAGATCCAGCATCGGGCTGATGTGGGTTGGGGTTCGAAAGAAGTGCAAATCAGAGATTTCTTGAAAGCAGAAAGGTCGGACAGACCGTGGGAGAGCGTTCCAGAGGAGGGGTGCAGCCCTTGCAAAGTCTTGAATGCGAGTATGTGAGGAGGTAATGAGAGAAGAGTTGAGTAGCAGGTCAGTAGAGGAGCGTAGTAAGCGGTTGGGTGAGTATATAGAGATGAGTTCAGATATGTAGGGTGGGGCAGAGTTATGAAGTGCTTTGAATGTCAGGGTCTATAATTTGAATTTGATTCTGAAAGGTAACGGAAGCCAGTGCAGGGATTGACAGAATGGCGAGGCAGAGGAGGAGCGGTTGCTGAGGTGTATGAGCCTCGCAGCAGTGTTCATTATGGACTGGAGAGGTGACAGTCTCTGGAGGGGAAGGCCAATTAAAAGAGAGTTACAGTAGTCTAGACGCGATATGATGGGAGAGTGAATAAGAATTTTGGCAGCATCTTGGGTGATAAATGATGGTATTTTGGAGATGTTCCTTAGGTGGAAGTGACATGATTTAATAAGTGACTGGATATGAGGAGTGAATGACAGGGCAGAATCTAGGATAACCCCAAGGCACCGGGCCTGGGGAGCATACCCTTTACTAGTTAACAGACCCTTTACTAGTTAATATACCCTTTACTACTTAACAGACCCTTTACTTCTTAACAGACCCTTTACTAGTTAACAGACCCTTTACTAGTTAACAGACCCTTCTCAGCATGACTTGAGTCAGGTTCTGGCTCCTGAAGAGAATGTAGAACAGAATTGATTTCTCCTCACCTGGAGCGAATGTTCCTCACTAGAGCAGCGAGTTCTAATAAATTCCGTGAATCCCGGCTCTGTGTATTGTACTGGATCTCGTCCTTATAGATCTGGAGCCTGTGTTTTTATTGTGCACTGGATACAAAGGGCAGCACTGCTGGGATCCAAAATACAGAAGCACCTCTTATATCCAGTGGGTGTTTGTATTCCGCCACTCTTATTTATTATCCGGCACTTTCACGTTTTTTATTGTGTTTCCTTTATGATGAGTGTTAAATAAATATTCAAGGTCTCATTTATATTTTATTTCATTCCACGTCCCGGTGTTCAGCTCATCTATTATTTAGCCAATAATGGGGAAATGTCAGCGCTTCATGCAAATTTACCGAATTTGCAATTATGATCCTCGCACCTTCGGTTCTTCTGCTGAAAACGAAATATAAGTATAAAACCAGAGCCAGGACCAGCGGTAAAAAAATGAAGCACATGCATTTCCAGTTAGGGGAAACATTGGGTAAAGTAGCCCTTCTTTTTGCACGTTGCCCTATTGGTTCCACTGTGAGGGGCACTTTGGAGCCCCAAAAAGTTTTGCACCTAGAAACGGCAAGTGGCACAGGGGTGTTTCGTGCAGGCCCGGACTGGCAATCTGTGGGTTCTGGCAAATGCCAGAGGGGCTGCTGTATGGTTCCATAGAAAGTTACCATATAGTGGGCTGGTAGGGGGCTGTTTGGGCCTCTGTGTACTTAGAATGGCAGGGCCTATTTTGACTCCCAGTCCAGGCCTGGTTTCCTGCAATGCCCCCTGACTTGCAGTTCATTTGGACCAGGGGGAACAAGTTGCTGGAGGGCCTTTGTCAGGCAATACCAATTATTAAACATGTGCAAAGTGCAAAGAAATGAGTGTAAATCACCAAGTTTTTTGCACACTTGTGCTCTTCCCTGCACTTGAATAACTGTTCCAAGCTTTAGTGCAGAAACTTGTATGTTCCCTATAAATACAGCCTTCATTCAGTAGTGTATTCATGAGGGGTGGCAGGGAGAGGCACTTCGGCAACCCAACGCCCATCTCAATGGAGCCCTCTACTTACCACCTGACTTAGGGCAAGGACTTAGGACGTAGTTTATCCTCATCCGAATTTCTATGGGGAAACACATTCCCAATTCATGACACTATTGTAACACGCAAACTCAATACAATTTCTTTTACCTTATGCAGCACCAGAATCACGTGGTACCCCAAATTGTGTCCCAGTCCAACCTTGAGGGCTTGCTTACAAAAACAAGATCCACTTTATCTCCAGTGGAATCATAGAGCCCAAATGTATTCAGGGTTTGCCTTTCCCCTGTTTCAGGGTTGCCAGGTCTTATTTTCAAAACCAGCCGAAGTCGGCTACAAAACCAGCCCAAAACTAGCCAAGAGGCACTTCAAAAGTAGCCCAAAATAGCTGCAATGAATGTGCAGTGAAAAAAAGTCTAAAAATAAATGAATATATGTGAAAATACTCCTTTTTCAAATTTTCTCTGTTTTGCAAATTTTTCCATGAAGCAGAATGGGACAGATTCGCCCATCACCAGGGAGTAACTAAAGCGGGGGGGGGGGGTGCAGGAGGTATAGGGGTCCCATGAGGACCTAATTCATATACAGTTTCAATAAATATTAATAAATCAGCTCAACCTCTAGACATTTCGGTGGCCAGCAGATTTTTCCCCCAAAATTGTCTGAAATTGAGGAAAGTCACCTGAAAATGTGAGAATGGGATGGGAGACTGGGGTACAGAGCCCAAAATCTGGTAACCCCCGACTTCTCCACACGTCAGTCCCATTGCATGCTGGGTATTGTAGTCTTACATTAAACTTGGTAGTTGGCAAATTATTAAACAAAAACTACATTACCCAACATACATTGGGAGACACAAGCTCATTAGGGCAAGAAAAAACGTCCAAAGAACAAACCAGCCAAAGGCCCAAAAAGTAGCCCAAATCTGTACCTTGGCTAGTTTGTACTTTCAAAACCCGCCTGGGCTTTAAATTAGTAGCCCGATTTGGCTGGAAAACCCGCCAACCTGGCAACTCTGCCCTGTTTCATGCAGCAACCAATCAGCAGTCAGCTTTTACAGGTCCAGTACACTTAGAGTAAGTAAAGGGGTGATTCACCTTTAAATAAACTTTTAGTATGTTATAGATTGGCCAATATTAAGCAACTTTTCATCTGGTCTTCAATACTTTTTTTTTTATGGTTTTGAATTAATTGCCTTCTTCTTCTCTTGGACTCTTTCCAGCTTTCAAATGGGGGTCACTGACCCAATCTAAAAACAAATGCTCTGCAAGGCTACAAATGTATTGTTATTGCTACTTTTTATTACTCCTCTTTGTATTCAGGTCTCTCCTATTCATATTCCAGTCTCTTATTCAAATCAAAGCATGGTTGCTAGGGGAATTTGCATCCCAGCAACCAAATTGCTAAAATTGCTGCAAACTGGAGAGCTGCTGAATAAAAAGCTAAATAACTCAAAAAACACAAATAATAAAAAATTAAAACCAATTGCAAATTGTCTCAGAATATCACTCTCTACATAATCCTAACAGTTAATTTATAGGAGAACAACCCCTTCTGATTGGTTGCCATGGGTTACAGGACACGGGCAAAAAATGACTGTGCCTTGCCCTCTGAGAGCTGAAAGGTTACTGAGTCAATATTATCTCCTGAGATTCTTTTCCCATTTTATCTCTCATTTACAGAGCGAGGTCCCGAATCATTAACAGAAGTGGCTGTACGTTACGTGAGCCGGAATAGTCGCCGCATTAGTCTTGTGCATCATAAACTCCTCCGCGCATTTGCTCTTGTGACCGAGGAGGTTTAGTGTTCGTGCTAAATAAGTGGCGTTTAATTCGTTGGTAATTAAAATGTCAGCAAAGGGAGAATTACATGGCTTTTTTTTTTAAAAATAATGGTTAACGAGTAATTAGTCTGCACAGCCATAACAGGAGTCAGTAGAGATATTGAGCCATATCAATCAATGCAAGCAATATGGCAGCTCCCTCCACTTTTCTGCTTCTCTGTAATGTCATTGTTTAACCTGGGAGGCATTATGGGATGGCAGCGTTTCCACAGAAACAAATAATCAGTGTTTATAAATAAGTTATCGTGACACTGCAGATACTCGACCCAGTCGAAGTTCATTATGTGCAAATATCTGAAATGATAATGTGTCTCTACCTGCTGATATTCGTATTATAAAGGGAAAGATACAGACAGGTCATTTGGTGCTTTTAGTCTGGCGACTCCTCTAATATTCCCAGTGCAGAATGTGCTGATAATGATAATGTATATCTATTAATGGTATCACAGTACAACAAGTTTACAGATATATATAGAAACATTGGGGTGTCACCCTGCTATAGTTCCAGGGGTACCCAGGGTACAAATAAACACTCACCCCAAATCTCCCCCTAACTGACCTTCAGGCTGGGCCCCCTTAGCTCATAAAAAGGTTACAGATATATAGAAACATTGGGGTGTCACCCTGCTATAGTTCCAGGGGTACCCAGGGCACAAATAAGCACTCACCCCAAATCTCCCCCTAACTGACCTTCAGACTGGGCCCCCTTAGCTCATAACAAGGTTACAGATATATAGAAACATTGGGGTAACAGTCACCCTGCTATAGTTCCAGGGGTACCCAGGGTACAAATAAACACTCACCCCAATTCTCCCCCTAACTGGCCTTCAGGCTGGACCCCTTAGCTCATAACAAGGTTACAGATATATAGAAACATTGGGGTGTCACCCTGCTATAGTTTCAGGGGTACCCAGGGTACAAATAAACACTCACCCCAAATCTCCCCCTAACTGGCCTTCAGACTGGGACCCCTTAGCTCATAACAAGGTTACAGTCTATAGAAACATTGGGGTGTCACCCTGCTATAGTTCCAGGGGTACCCAGGGTACAAATAAGCACTCACCCCAAATCTCCCCCTAACTGACCTTCAGACTGGGCCCCCTTAGCTCATAACAAGGTTACAGATATATAGAAACATTGGGGTATCACCCTGCTATAGTTCCAGGGGTACCCAGAGTACAAATAAGCACTCACCCCAAATCTCCCCCTAACTGACCTTCAGACTGGGCCCCCTTAGCTCATAACAAGGTTACAGATATATAGAAACATTGGGGTAACAGTCACCCTGCTATAGTTCCAGGGGTACCCAGGGCACAAATAATCACTCACCCCAAATCTCCCCCTAACTGGCCTTCAGACTGGGCCCCCTTAGCTCATAACAAGGTTACAGATATATAGAAACATTGGGGTGTCACCCTGCTATAGTTCCAGGGGTACCCAGGGTACAAATAATCACTCACCCCAAATCTCCCCCTAACTGGCCTTCAGACTGGGCCCCCTTAGCTCATAACAAGGTTACAGATATATAGAAACATTGGGGTGTCCCCCTACTATACCCCTATATCTGTGTCAATAACAGGACAACACAAACAATATCATCTCTGTATTTATGGAGCTGCCAACACAATTTTAGGTCTCCGTGTGACTCACAATAAATCACAATTCATGAAAACGTTCGGGTTTCCTCTCATTTCCCACTATACATATTTATATTCAGCGCTGGCATTATTTCCTTAATTTTCAGAAAATATCAAAGTGATAGAATGGCCGCGAAAACACTCACGGAAAATGGAAATTTATATGCTCGGCTTATCCACAATTTATTTTAATGAGCGCAACCCATAAAAGTATTTCTCTCTGCATGCAAATAAGCCATTCTGTATTAAAGGGGAAGTAAGACTATAATATAAAAATGCTAACAAACGTCTATAAATCGTCCATAATACAACCTCGCAATCTAATGATTTATTTACATTAGGCCTATGATAAAGTCCTGCATTTGGGTCAGGTAACCATGGAATTTGGGCAAAGTGGTCTGTCGGCAGGAAATCCCCAATTTGGTGACTGGGTGGTGGTGCCATAGTTAATGTACTGGCTCTAATCTGGGGAATTTGCCCCATTCTCTCGTTGATCAGCCTCCTGGAATGATGGCACTTCCAGGTTATGTGGTTCTGGGGTCCATCATTTGACTGGGGGGCCCAGGGCCCGCCAGAGCTGCCACTTTAGGGGCCCCCTGCCACCTCAGTTGCAGAGTCCTCCACTCACTGATAACATCAAGGTAATGTGACTTTGGGGTCCAGTATCAGACTGGCTCTAAGACTAAATTGGGGAGTTCTGTACTCACCAGTGCTGCAACCTCCGCTTCTCCCCCTCCCCCAGCCCAGATTTCCCTCTGCGACACCCCTAGGCCTC